>NC_057814.1:238043185-238133010 GCF_018294505.1 Triticum aestivum | reverse complement strand
CGGAGAGGTACCCCACTATCTATCTTAGGGTTCAGGATGGGGGCGGTGGTCGCCGGCGGTGGCGGGGCGTTGGCGGGGCGGTGCCGTGGGGATCGCCGGAGAAAAAGCTCGGCACGGGGGGGGCCTAGAGGGATGGCCGGGGCGGCGGCGGACCGGCGGTGGGGAGTGTTTTCGGGGCGGGCGGGGCGGCGCACCGCCGGCCGCGGGCGGCGGGGGGCTGCTGTTTGGCCGGTGGTGGCTGGCGGCTCAGGGGGTGGAGGTTGAAGATGAACTGCAGGCCCTTGATTTCGTATCCAACGGCTGCAAAATCGACTTACCAGAGATGAAAAGGTCAGTCGACCGACGTGTAGCCTCACCTTGCTAGTGCGTTCAGTTTCGACAGCAAAATTCAGTTTCGACAGCAAAATTCAGTTTCGACAGTTAAGTTCAGTTTCGAAAGTTAAGTTCAGTTTCGACAGTTAAGTTCAGTTTCGACAGTTAAGTTCAGAGATGAGCGGCTGATGTATTTTACATCTAGCACTTTGTGGTTATGTATTTTACGTCATGTATTGGAGATGCTATTAGAATTCCACTCAGGTTAACGTTGTTCGTTGTCTCTCTTGTCCTGCTTCAGCCTCGGCGTCGTACAACTCACCGGAGCTGCTCCAACGACGAAACCCTCCATCACAGCGGAGCAGTACCTCGGGCTCCATCTCCAGACACCTAAGATCTTCTTCCCCTCCACCGACAGCAAAGTCAGCCGGAGCATCCTCACCGGCCAACCCAATCACGCTGAGATCGACATGGCTTTGCCAAAGAGGTTGTACACTTGTTGCATCTCTTTTTTACTCTACATGTTATATATATTGTCCACTAAGCACACGGATTTGTTCCTTTAGTGTGTCCTTGAAAGAAAAAACGTAGGAATTTTAATTTTCACTTGTCCTCCTTTTCAAATTCCTATTCATGAAGCACAAGACTAAGAGATAGTAGCATAATAGCATTATAACCGTACATTTTCTTGTGGTTTGACTTAATCTCACCATGCTTCTTTGCATCCTGTGATCTTCCAATTGTTGTGAATCAAACACCCAGATTGGCAGAAATCATGTGTTTTTAAATTCTCTGTTTTGCACGTGCATTCCTATCCTATTCCTGTCTATTTCCTATCCCTGCATTGTTGGAATCCTCCAATTCAAACGAGCCCTTACAGAATTAGTTCTCTTACAGATAGTTGTCAAAGAAAACCTTGCGTGGTTTGTCCCGCTCCTGCTGCGCCATCGTCCACCCCAGCTCAGCTGCTCCAACGACAAAAGGGTCCAGCACAGCAGGGATCCGGCCTCCAGACTGTCTTTCGCCGCCTCAGATCTTCTTCCCCGCCGCTGGCAGCCATGAAAACTGCATTAGCATCATCAACCGAGCAGATGACCTCGATGACTACACGGGTCCGCAAGAGAGGTTGCACTCTTTCGTGTCTGCTTACGTTATGCATCGCTTAATATTACATGCTACTTTATCGTCCTATTCACTGATTAGACTCTGAGTCAGCTCCAAACTAATGGTCAAACTTGAGTTTTTAAATGGTTGTGGGGTACATATCGGGGCCGCTATCAATAGTATCTATCTACTATCTGGTTAATCTCCGGTGTCTACTATGAGTTTCATGTTGGGTGGGAAACAAACAGTAAAGAAGCCATTATCTGTATTTTTTAACTGAAGCCATTATCTGCCTGCTATTATTGGTTTTGGGTCTATCCACAGGTTGCTACTATCACTCTTGATTTCTGCATGCACTCCTTACATAATCTCACTATGTTTTATTCCTATGATGACAGTTATTATAAACAATAGAATTGAACATGTAGAGCAAAAGAGACGAGCCTTGCGTGGCAATAAAATTTCATGCAGACGTCGCTCCATGGTAGGCGCAAAGGCAGCCCCCCCTCCACGCATTTCGGATTGTAATCGAGAGGAAGATATCTATTCTGAGGGGGATTCAGAAGGAGAAGACAACTCCTATTTACCCCCTGAGGTCTTTGCTCTAACTTGGCATGCTGATGTTGGTTATATCATGCATATGGTGTCTTCCATTGCTTACTTTATACATCAAATATGTCATCTGCCTAGTTTAGACATCCTTTGTGCGAATGCCATCTGTTTAGTTTATTCATCGTTTATGTGAATTATGCAACGCCATCTTGTTTAGCCAGGCATCATATATGTGAATTTTGCAATGCCATCCTGCTTAGCCAGTCATCTTATATGTAAATTATATCAGGCCATCCTTTTTTTCATTACATATTACATTTGTCAACAATGTTAGTACATTCAACTGCTCTTCGTGTGCATCAGCCATTTGACACGGTGATGGAAAATTCTGGAGTGAAAACAAGGTCTTCAGAGCAGACTATGCTATCTGACGAAGCGCATATCTCGCTGGTTACGGATAGCTCAGAGGAGGATTCAGAGACAGATGACCAGTCCTATTCCCCCATGAGGTGTATGCTCTAACTTGGCAGGGTTTTGTTGCTCATATCGTGCGTATGGTGTCTCGCATTGCTATGTCATTTGATTAGTTTAGACATGCTTTGTGTGAATGCCACCTGTTCAGTGTCTAATTACCATATATGTGAATTATGCATTGCCATCTTGTTGCAAGACATTATATATGTGAATTATACAATGCTATCTTGTTGCAAAGGCATTATATATGTGAATTATGCAATGCCATGCTGTTTAGCCAATCATCATGTATGTGAATTATATCATGCTATCATTTTTTTGTATTACGTGTTCCATTTGTCGACAACGTTTGTATATTCAACTACTCTTCCTGTGCATCAGCCATTTGAAGTGGTGATGGAAGTATCTGGAGTGAAAACAAGGTATTCAGAGCAGACAATGCTACCTGCTGAAGCAGACATCTTGCTGGTTACAGAGAGCTCCTCAGAGGAGGATTCAGAGACTGATGACCAGTCCTATTTCCCCCCTGAGGTCTATGCTCAAACTTGGCAGGGTTATATTACCCATGTCATGCATGTTGTCTTGCATTGCTTAGTTTTTACATCATATATGGATTGCCATCTGCTTACTTGCTTACTATATAAATCATATATTTGAATTATATCATGCCATCATGTTTACATAGTACATACACATCATCTATCTGAATTATGGCATGGCAACCCATTTAATAAAGACATCATATAGTTATATCATCTCATCCTGTTTAGTGTTTACAGTCATCATATTTTGAATTATGGCATTTTATCCGTGAATGTATGTGAATTATGGCATGCCAACCTATTTAATAAACACATTATATAGTTATGTCATGCCATCCTGTTTACATAGTCTCATATTTTGAACTATGTCTTTCCATCTTTTTTAGTTAGCCATCATAATGTGAAATTGTGTCATGCTATCCTGTTTAATTAGCCATCATATATGTGAAATTGTGTCATGCTATCCTGTTTGGTTAGTGTCGGAGTAAATGGCCACGGGTAGCCTAACCGACTCCCCCTGACTCTTTGAAAAATTATCAGGCCTTTCGAGCCTTCAAGTATCCAGAGCATGGGGCCGCCTTCCTCCGGCCGGCTATCCCCAGGGCCGACTACCAGAAGGTGGCCCGGCCTCAAAAACCTTCCCGAAGAAAACTACGAGATGGCCGACTCCAGGAAGCCGGCTCCAAGAGGACCGACTCCCAGAAGCCGGCCATGAAGGGAGCCGACTCCCAGAAGCCAGCCAAGACTGCACCCACCAAGACTGCATCCACATAACGGTGATAAGATGGGGCGTGGCCGCAGTACAGCCCACTACCCCCGAATCCCGGAACAGGCATGGCCACAGGGCGCCGTACGGGTCAGCCATCCCCCGTCCGGCGCGGCACTGTAGCCATGTTGACCTCGATGTCACGCACGACAGGCGCCAGTACGGCCCGCGGGCGGCGGGCCCCTTTAGCCAGAGAGACGCTCGAAGGCGGCCTGACCTCCCCTAGTCGGCCTGGGGCATAGCTGGCTCCCAATAGCCGGCTACCTCCCTCCCTCAAAACATGTGCCTCATTAAGGAGACAAGACGAGGTGAGGCTATAGTGAGAGCCTGCAAGGCGGCGGCACTGTAGCCACGCTTACCTCGACAAAGCCCTCGTCATCAGAGGCGAGGCAACAGTAACCGGCCGCCGACAAGGCCCCCAAGCGGTGGGGCCGGCCTGTCGGCCAAGAGGCCGGCAGCCGGCGGGACCCACCAGTCGGCGGGCCCCAATGGCTGGCGGAGAAGCCGGCGAGCACAGACACTGACGGCTGGGACCCGTGCCCAGCCGGATTACCATTGTACCCCTGGGGGTAGGCCTATATAAACCCCCGGGACACCCATGCAAAGGGTTGATCTCACATAGTTTCACACACCACATAGAGAGAGAAGGAGAGCTAGCCTTGCCCTTCTTCTTCCCCTAGCCAAACAGCTCAAGGAGCACTTGTAGCTACTTGTATTGATCTAGTGATCATGCGGAGACCCCGTAGAGCAGGACTAGGGGTGTTATCTCCACGGAGAGCCCCGAACCTAGGTAAGATCTGCCGGCGTGCATGTCTTCGCCTTATCCCGTTTCCAGGCACCGGCGATGTCTTACTAGCTCCCACAATGATAAGCCACCCATTGGCATATGTCGCACCTACCACCCGACATTTGGCGCCCACCATGGGGCCAGGTGCACCATCGTCCGGAGACCTGTTCTGGACGGGAACCCTTTTCCTCCCCCGCGAGCATAGCCAGCCCGCTACGCCTGATGGCGCTTGCCCTAACGCGCAGCATGGCGTCGACGACGCCTACGCGGCGAGCTGCCTCGCCGACCTTCTTGGCGAGACTCGCATCTCCCACGAGCCCGCGTCCGACGCGGGCACAGACTACCCCGAGAGCCGCCTCGTCAGCCTCCTCGACCAGCTTCACGTCTCCAGCGAGCCTGCTGTGGATTTGGAGTCGGTCGGCTCCACCGACCCGATGCTTGTCGACTCCGACACGGAATCGCTTGACGCCTTCCCCACCGACATGGTGATCTTCGACGACCCTCTCCCTCAAGCCGACAGTGGCAGCAGCGCTGTCACTGAGGTGCTGGTCATCAGCCACGGCGCCGACTCTGGCGAGAATGCCCACGACGCCCTACAAGCGGCGCTACACGACCCGTCCGTCCCCATCCCGGCTGACGCCGACGCCGAGACTCTGGAGGCATGCCGCCTCGCCCTCATCGCGGAGGGCCAGAAGATAGCCTCCATGAGACGCCTCACAGAGGCTCACCAGCGCGAAGTCGACCGCGCCGCCTTTGGTACGCCGCCTCATGGCGGGCCGAGCTGAGCCGGCCTCGTCAAGAAGCATGACGTGGCCATCGCCAGCATGCTGGGGGCAGACCGCCCAGTCTACGCCACGCCGCTCGAGAACCTGCGTGCCGCTCAGGCGGCCGCAGAAGAGCTGAACGGGCTGGGGGCTAATGAGGTCCCCTACATGACAAGGTGCATCCAGCAGCTGATCGACGCGACCACAGAACGGCATGAAGCCGGCGCCCGCGCTGAGAGTCCTCCCCCGCGCCGAGAACACGCAGCGACATCCCGGTCGCCGACTGCGAGCGGCGCCCGCGCGAGGAAAGACAAGGAGTCGGCTGCTAGCCGCAGGCGGACTCGAATCACCATTGAGCGCGACGCAGAAGGCCGCCCCCGAGCGGTGGAACGCCAAGGCATTCCGCTTCCCCCGCCTCGTGGAGAGAGATATCCTACCCCGCCGCCTGTCACGCATCCGACTCTCGGTGGCCGACTAGGACATCGCGAAGGAATCGGCAAGAATGATGCCTGCCACCGGATCGACCGCCTAGCGCGATCCCTGGCGTTAGAAGAAGAAGACGATGTCGGCCCGCCTTGCTTTGGCCCCCGCATCCGCGACGAGCCCTTCCCCAAAGGGTTCTCGCTCCCCAGAGACACGCCCAAGTACAACAGCTCCGTGAAGCCGGAAGATTGGCTGATCGACTACTCTACCGCTGTCAGCATAGCGAACGGCAACAGGCGCATTGCCGTGAAGTACGTCCCTCTCATGCTTCAAGGAACGGTGCGCACCTGGCTGAACAGCCTCAAGCCCTACAGCGTCAACAGCTGGCTAGACTTCACGGAAGTCTTCGTCCACAACTTCACCAGCACATACAAGCGGCCTCCCAAGCCCCGCCAGCTCTCCTTATGCTTCCAAGGGCCCAGCAAGTCGACTCGCGACTACCTCACGCGGTGGGCCGAGCTCCGCAACTCCTGCGAGGGGGTGCACAAGGTTCAAGCCATTGAATACTTCACCGCCGGGTGCCGAGAGGGCACCCTCCTCAAGCACCGACTCCTCTGCGACGAGCCGACTACCCTTGACGAGCTGCTGGTCATAGCAGACAAGTACGCCATGGCCGACTCCTCGATGAAGACCGAGCTCCAAGTGGACGCCTCTGGGAAGGTGCTCGCTCCGGCTCCCAAGACGCCGGCTGGTGACTCCAACCAACGCCCCTACCAGAACGACCACAAGCGCAAGGCCCCTATGCCGCCTTCCGCCTGTCGGCAGGTGGCCACTGTCGAAGACGAGCAGCCCGAAGAACAGCCCGCTCCCAAGAAGAAGGGCGGTAGGCCGGCTTGGCAGCCGGCCTTCTCCTACGAGCAGACTCTCAATGCCCCCTGCAAGTTCCACAGCGGCGCGAAGCCGTCTAACCACACGACCCGGAAGTGCCACTGGCTCACCCGGATCTCCAAGGGCGAGGGGCTGGTGCCGCCTCCGCCTCCCGGCCCGCCGCCTCCAGCCCCTCAGCAGCCGGCTGCTCGACCAGCAGTCGGAGCCATTCAGGATGAGTTCCCAGATGAGCACGCTGCCTACGTCGTCTTCACAAGCCAGATTGAAGACAAGCGCAGTCGGCACCGAGAGCACCAAGAAGTCCACGCGGTCGCCTCCAGCAACCCCGAGTTCATGCATTGGTCTGAAAGGCCTATCAGTTGGAGCCGGGCCGATCACCCAGAGGTGATGCCGTCTCCCGGCTCCTACGCATTGGTGTTGGACGTCACCCTCGCGACGGAGAGGCGAGCTGCCCGATTCTCCCGCGTGCTGATTGACGGCGGAAGCAGTATCAACATACTGTACCGCGACACCATGGAGAAGTTGAACCTCAAGGCGAAGCAGCTCATGCCAAGCCGGCCTGTGTTCCATGGCATCGTACCCGGCCTGTCCTGTTTCCCAATCGGCAAGATCAAGATGGATGTTCTCTTCGCAGACAAGGATCACTTTCGCCGAGAAGCGATCTGGTTTGAAGTAGTGGACCTAGAAAGCCCTTACCACGCCTTACTTGGCCGACCTGCCCTGGCCAAGTTCATGGCTGTGCCCCACTACGCCTACCTCAAGATGAAGATGCCGAGCTCGAAGGGGATCATCACTGTAGCCGGCGACTACAAGAAGTCCATCGAGTGCGCTGCAGCCAGCAGCCGACTGGCCGAGTCCCTCGTGGTTGCAGAAGAGAAGAAGATGCTGGAGCGAGTTGTGGCCATGGCCGGCAAGCAGCCGGCCCTGTCCCCCAACCCCAAGGAATATGATGCTCAGGGCTCCTTCCAGCCGGCCAAGGAGACGAAGAAGATACCTCTGGACCCGGAGAACCCAGAGAGGTTTGCTGTCATTGGTGCAACCCTGGACAGTAAATAGGAAGGCGAGCTCGTCGATTTCCTCCGTGAGAATTGAGACATCTTTGCATGGTCCCCAAAGGACATGCCGGGTGTTCCGAAGGATTTCGCCGAGCACAAGCTACACGTCCGAGCGGACGTGAAACCAGTCAAGCAGCCTCTCCACCGACTGTGAGAGGAGAAAAGAAGACTCGTAGGAGAAGAGATAGCCCGGCTCCTGGCCGCCGGCTTCATTATGGAAGTGTTTTTCCCAGAGTGGCTTGCCAACCCGGTCTTAGTGTTGAAGAAGAACAACAAATGGCGTATGTGTATAGATTACACTAGCCTCAACAAAGCCTGCCCCAAAGATCTGTTTGCCCTACCACGGATTGATCAAGTGATAGACCCCACAGCCGGATGCGAGTTGTTGAGTTTCTTGGATGCCTACTCAGGATACCACCAGATCAAGTTGGACCCAGCTAACCGCCTGAAGACCACCTTCATCACACCATTCGAAGCTTTCTGCTACCTGACTATGACATTCGGCTTGAGGAATGCCGGTGCCACTTTTCAGCGTTGCATGCAGAAATGCCTCCTCAAGCAGCTCGGCAGAAATGCCCACGTCTATGTAGACGATATTGTGGTGAAGACGGAGAAGCGCGGCACCCTGCTGGAAGACCTCAAAGAAACATTTGCCAACTTGCGCCGATTCCAGATCAAGCTCAACCCCGAGAAATGCGTATTCGGAGTACCAGCCGGCCAGCTCTAGGCTTTTTGGTCTCCGAACACGGCATTGAGTGCAACCCTGTGAAGATCAAGGCCATTGAGAGAATGGAGATTCCCACCAAGTTGCGAGACATTCAGAAGTTCACCGGGTGCCTGGCCTCCCTAAACCGCTTTATCAGCCGGCTAGGGGAGAAGGCTCTCCCCTTGTACCGACTCATGAAGAAATCCACTCACTTCGAGTGGAATGACCAAGCCGACCAAGCTTTCCACGAGTTGAAGAAGATGCTAACTACTCCACCTGTCCTGGCAGCGCCGACTGAGAAGGAGCCCATGCTCCTCTACATTGCTGCGACTAGCCGAGTGGTCAGTACAGTCATCGTGGTCCAGCGCCCAGAAGAAGGCCGAGCCCAGTTAGTCCAGAGGCCGGTATATTATTTAAGCGAAATACTATCCACCTCAAAGCAAAACTACCCGCACTACCAGAAGATGTGCTATTGAGTGTACTTCGCCGCCAAGAAGCTGAAGCCCTACTTTCAAGAGCATCCCATCACGGTCGTATGCACCGCCCCGCTTGCCGAGATCATAGGCAGCCGGGATGCATCCGGCCGGGTGGCTAAGTGGGCCATTGCGCTGGCTCCTTACACAATCTTCTACGAGCCCCGCACCGCCATCAAGTCCCAAGCATTGGCCGATTTCCTTGTCGACTGGGCCGAGACCCAGTACCTACCGCCGGCTCCCGACTCCACTCATTGGCGGATGCACTTCGACGGGTCCAAGATGCGCACTGGCTTGGGAGCCGGCATCGTCCTCACCTCTCCCAAAGCCGACAAGCTCAGATACACATTGCAAATCCATTTTGCCGCCTCCAACAATGTGGCTGAGTACGAGGCGCTCATACACGGGCTCCGGCTAGCCAAAGAGCTCGGCATTCGACGGATCCTGTGTTATGGCGACTCGGACTTGGTGGTCCAGCAGTCATCTGGCGACTAGGAAGCCAAGGACGCAAACATGGCGAGCTATCGATTCCTTGTCCAGCAGATCAGTGGATACTTTGAAGGGTGCGAGCTCCTCCACGTGCCACGGGCCGACAACGACCAAGCAGATGCACTGGCACGCATCAGCTCCACCCGACAGGCTATACCAACCGGTGTCTCTCTCCAGCGCCTCCTCAAACCATCTATCAAGCCATCTCCAGAGTCGGACTCTATCTTCGTACCGCCTGCCCCTGATGCAGTCGGATCCGACTGGGGGAAGCTAGCAGGCGGCTCGGGGACTTCGACAAGCGCCCCGGGGACTGCCGTAGTCGCACCCGGCTCGGGGACCGCAGCAGTCGGCCCGGGGACTGCAGCGACACAAGAGGCGGTGGCCGACTCCAACTCTCCACCACCCAACCCACCCACCCGGGTCACAGTGGCCGTACTGAGAACAGAAGAAGTCACAGCTCCATCATGGGCTCAGCCCATCCTCAACTTCCTAGTCAACAAAGAGCTGCCGACTGATGAGATCTCAGCAAGACTAGTTCAACACCGAGCCGGAGCATATGCAATAATAAACAGAGAACTTGTTAAGCGTAGCGTCACTGGAGTCTTCCAGCACTGCGTTGAGCCAGAGAAGGGCATAGCAATCCTCAAGGATATCTGTTGGGGAACGTAGCAATAATTCAAAATTTTCCTACGTGTCACCAAGATCAATCTAGGAGATGCTAGCAACGAGAGAGAGGGAGTGCATCTTCATACCCTTGAAGATCGCTAAGCGGAAGCGTTACAAGAACGCGGTTGATGGAGTCGTACTCGCAGCGATTCAAATCGCGGAAGATCCGATCTAGCACCGAACGGACGGCGCCTCCGCGTTCAACACACGTACAGCCCGGGGACGCCTCCTCCTTCTTGATCCAGCAAGGGGAGAGGAGAAGTTGAGGGAGAACTCCACAGCACGACGGCGTGGTGGCAATGGAGCTCGTGGTTCTCCGGCAGAGCTTCGCTAAGCACTACGGAGGAGGAGGAGGAGTTAGAGGAGGAGAGGGCTGCGCCAGGCCAGGGGGTGCGGCTGCCCTCCCACCCCTCCCCTATATATAGGGGCAAGGGAGAGGGGGCCGGCCCCTTAGATCCCATCTGGTGGGAGGGGCGGCGGCCAGGGAGGGTGGCTTGCCCCCCAAGTCAAGGGGGGCGCCCCCTCCAGGGTTTCCCCCAACCCTAGGCGCATGGGCCCTAGGGGGAGGTTGGTGCCCAGCCCACTTAGGGGCTGGTTCCCTTCCACCTACAGCCCATAAGGCCCTCCGGGGCAGGTGGACCCTCCCGGTGGACCCCCGGAACCCCTTCGGTGGCCCCGGTACAATACCGGCATACCCCCGAACACTTCCGGTGACCGTATGATGACTTCCCATATATAAATCTTTACGTCCGGACCATTTCTGAACTCCTCGTGACGTCCGGGATCTCATCCGGGACTCCAAACAACCTTCGTTAACCACATACTATTTCCCATAACAACTCTAGCGTCACCGAACCTTAAGTGTGTAGACCCTACGGGTTCGGGAACCATGCAGACATGACCGAGACACCTCTCCGGCCAATAACCAATAGCGGGATCTGGATACCCATATTGGCTCCCACATGTTCCATGATGATCTCATCGGATGAACCACGATGTCGGGGATTCAATCAGTCCCGTATACAATTCCCTTTGTCTATCGGTATGTTACTTGCCCGAGATTCGATCGTCGGTATCCCAATACCTCGTTCAATCTTGTTACCGGCAAGTCACTTTACTCGTCCCGTAATGCATGATACCGTGACTAACTACTTAGTCACATTGAGCTCATTATGATGATGCATTACCGAGTGGGCCCAGAGATACCTCTCCGTCATACGGAGTGACAAATCCCAGTCTCGATTCGTACCAACCCAACAGACACTTTCGGAGATACCTGTTGTGTACCTTTATAGCCACCCAGTTACGTTGTGACGTTTGGTACACCCAAAGCATTCCTACGATATCCGGGAGTTGCACAATCTCATGGTCTAAGGAAATGATACTTGACATTAGAAAAGCTCTTAGCAAACGAACTACACGATCTTGTGCTATGCTTAGGATTGGGTCTTGTCCATCACATCATTCTCCTAATGATGTGATCCCATTATCAATGACATCCAATGTCCATGGTCAGGAAACCATAACCATCTATTGATCAACGAGCTAGTCAACTAGAGGCTTACTAGGGACATGTTGTGGTCTATGTATTCACACATGTATTACGGTTTCCAGTTAATACAATTATAGCATGAACAATAGACAATTATCATGAACAAGGAAATACAATAATAACCATTTTATTACTGCCTCTAGGGCATATTTCCAACAGTCTCCCACTTGCACTAGAGTCAATAATCTAGTTCACATCACTATGTGATTGTAATGAATCCAACACCCATGGGGTTTGTTCATATCTCGCTTGTGAGAGAGGTTTTTAGTCAACGGGTCTGAACCTTCCAGATCCGTGTGTGTGCTTTACAAATCTCTATGTCATCTTGTAGATGCAGCTACCACGCGCTACTTGGAGCAATTCCAAATAACTGTTGTACTATACGAATCCGGTTTACTACTCAGAGTCATCCGGATTAGTGTCAAAGTTTGCATCGACGTAACCCTTTACGACGAACTCTTTTACCACCTCCATAATCGAGAAAATTCCTTAGTCCACTAGTTACTAAGGATAAGTTCGACCGCTGTCATGTGATCCATTCCTGGATCACTCTTGTACCCCTTGACTGACTCATGGCAAGGCACACTTCAGGTGCGGTACACATCATAGCATACTGTAGAGCCTACATCTAAAGCATAGGGGACGACCTTCGTCCTTTCTCTCTCTTCTGCCGTGGTCAGGTCTTGAGTCTTACTCAATACTCACACCTTGTAACATAGCCAAGAACTCCTTCTTTGCTGATCTATTTTGAACTCCTTCAAAATCTTGTCACGGTATGTATTCATTTGAAAGTACTATTAAGCGTTTTTGATCTATCCTTATAGATCTTGATGCTCAATGTTCAAGTAGCTTAATCCAGATTTTCCATTGAAAAACACTTTTCAAATAACCCTGTATGCTTTCTAGAAATTCTACATCATTTCTGATCAACAATATGTTAACAACATATACTCATCAAAAATTCTATAGTGCTCCCACTCACTTCTTCTGAAATATAAGTTTCTCATAAACTTTGTATAAACCCAAAATCTTTGACCATCTCATCAAAGCGTACATTCCAACTCCGAGATGCTTACTCCAGTCCTTAGAAGGATTGCTGGAGCTTTGCATACATGTTAGCATCTTTTAGGATTGACAAAACCATCTGGTTGTATCACATACAACCTTTACTCAAGAAAATCATCGAGGAAACAATGTTTTGACATCCTATCTGCAAGATTTCATAAATAATGCAGTAACTGCTAATATAGTTCCAACAGACTCTTAGCATCGCTACGAGTGAGCAAATCTCATCGTAGTCAACTCCTTGAACTTGTCGGAAAACATCTTAACGACAAGTCGAGCTTTCTTAATGGTGATACTTACCATCATTGTCTGTCTTCCCTTTTAAAATCCATGTGTACCCAACAGCCTTACGACCATCAAGTAGTTCTTTCAAAGTCTACACTTTGTTTTTATACATGGATCCTCTCTCAGATTTTATGGCCTCGAGCCATTCGTCAGAAGCCGGGCCCATCATCGCTTCTCCATGGCTCGTAGGTTCATTGTTGTCTAGCAACATGACTTCCAAGATAGGATTACGTACCACTCTGAAGTAGTACGCATCCTTGTCGACCTACGAGGTTTGGTAGTGACTTGATCCGAAGTTTCATGATCACTATCATAAGCTTCCACTTCAGTTGGTGTAGGTGCCACAGGAACAACTTCCTGTGCCTTGCTACACACTAGTTGAAGTGACGGTTCAATAACCTCATCAAGTCTCCACCATCCTCCCACTCAATTCTTTCGAGAGAAACTTTTCCTCGAGAAAAGACCTGTTTATAGAAACAATCACTTTGCTTCCGGATCTGAAATAGGAGGTATACCCAACTGTTTTGGGTATTCTATGAAGATGCATTTATCCGCTTTGGGTTCGAGCTTATCAGCCTGAAACTTTTCCACATAAGCGTCGCAGCCCCAAACTTTTAAGAAACGACAGCTTAGGTTTCTCTAAACCATAGTTCATACGGTGTCGTCTCAACGGAATTGCGTGGTGCCCTATTTAAAGTGAATGCGGTTGTCTCTAATGCCTAACCCATAAACGATAGTGTAATTCGATAAGAGACATCATGGTATGCACCATATCCAATAGGGTGCAGTTATGATGTTCGGACACACCATCACACTATGGTGTTCCAGGCGGTATTAGTCATGAAACAATTTCCAGAATTTCTTAATTGTGTGCCAAACTCGTAACTTAGATATTCATCTCTTTGATCATATCACAGACATTTTATCCTCTTGTCACGACGATCTTCAACTTCACTCTGAAATTACTTGAACCTTTCAATAATTCAGACTTGTGTTTCATCAAGTAAATATACTCAGCATCTACTCAAATCATCTGTGAAGCAAGAACATAACGATATCCACTGCATGCCTCAGCACTCATTGGACTGCACACATCAAAATGTATTACTTCCAACAAGTTGCTTTCTTGTTCCATCTTACTGAAAACGAGGCCTTTCAGTCATCTTGCCCATGTGGTATGATTTGCATGTCTCAAGTGATTCAAAATCAAGTGAGTCCAAATGATCCATCTGTATGGAGTTTCTTCATGCATATATACCAATAGACAGGGTTCGCATGTCTCAATCTTTTCAAAAACGAGTGAGTCCAAAGATCCATCAACATGGAGCTTCTTCATGCGTTTTATCCCAATATGACTCAAATACCAGTGCCACAAGTATGTGGTACTATCATTACTATCTTGTATCTTTTGGCATGAACATGTGTATCACTACGATCGAGATTCAATAAACCATTTATTTTAGGTGCAAGACCATTGAAGGTATTATTCAAATAAAAAGAGTAACCATTATTCTCCTTAAATGAATAACCGTATTGCGATAAACATAATCCAATCATGTCTATGCTCAACGCAAAAACCAAATAACAATTATTTAGGTTTAACACCAATCTCGATGGTAGAGGGAGCATGCGATGCTTGATCACATCAACCTTGGAAACACTTCCAACACATATCGTCATCTCACCTTTAGCTAGTCTCCGTTTATTCCGTAGCCTTTTATTTCGAGTTACTAACACTTAGCAACCGAACCGGTATCTAATACCCTGGTGCTACTAGGAGTACTAGTAAAGTACACATTAATGTAATGTATATCCAATATACTTCTGTCGACCTTACCAGCCTTCTCATCTACGAAGTATCTAGGGTAGTTCTGCTTCAGTGACCGTTCCCCTCATCTCAGAAGCACTTAGTCTCGGGTTTGGGTTCAACCTTGGCTTTCTTCACTAGAGCTGCAACTGATTTGCCGTTTCATGAAGTATCCCTTCTTGCCCTTGCCCTTCTTGAAACTAGTGGTTTTACTAACCATCAACAATTGATGCTCCTACTTGATTTCTACTTTTGCGGTGTCAAACATCGCGAGTTGCTCAAGGATCATCATGTCTATCCCTGATATGTTATAGTTCATCACGAAGCTCTAATAGCTTGGTGGCAGTGACTATGGAGAACCATCACCATCTCATCTGGAAGATTAACTCCCACTCGATTCAAGCGATTGTAGTACTTAGACAATCTGAGCACATGCTCAACGATGAGCTTTTCTCCCTTAGTTTGCAGGCTTAAGAAACTTGTCAGAGGTCTCATAACTCTTGACATGGGCACTAGTCTGAAATCCCAATTTCAGTATTTGGAACATCTCATATGTTCTGCGACGTTTCAAAAACGTCTTCGGTGCCTCAATTCTATACCGTTTTAACATTACGCACTGAACTATCACGTAGTCATCAAAACGTGTATGTCAGATGTTCGCAACATCCACAGACGATGCTCGAGGTTTAGCACACCGAGCGGTGCATTAAGGACATAAGCCTTCTGTGCAGCAATGAGGACAATCCTCAGTTTACGGACCCAGTCCGCATAATTGCTACTATAAACTTTCAACTAAATTTTCTCTAGGAACATATCTTAAATAGTAGAACTAAAGCGTAAGCTACGACATAATTTGCAAAGACCTTTTGACTATGTTCATGATAATTAAGTTCATCTAATTATTTAATGAACTCCCACTCAGATAGACATCCCTCTAGTCATCTAAGTGATACATGATCCGAGTCAACTAGGCCGTGTCCGATCATCACGTGAGACGGACTAGTCATCATCGGTGAACATCTCCATGTTGATCGCATCTACTATACGACTCATGTTCGACCTTTCGGTCTCTTGTGTTCCGAGGCCATGTCTGTACATGCTAGGCTCGTCAAGTCAACCTAAGTGTTTCGCATGTGTAAATCTGGCTTACACCCATTGTATGCGAACGTTAGAATCTATCACACCCGATCATCACGTGGTGCTTCGAAACAACGAACCTTCGCAACGGTGCACAGTTAGGGGGAACACATCTCTTGAAATTTTAGTGAGGGATCATCTTATTTATGCTACCGTCATTCTAAGAAAATAAGATTTAAACATGACAAACATCACATGCAAATCATAAAGTGACATGATATGGCCAATATCATCTTGCGCCTTTTGATCTCCATCTTCGAGGCGCGGCATGATCACCTTCGTCACCGGCATGACACCATGATCTCCATCATCGTGTCTTCATGAAGTTGTCTCGCCAACTATTACTTCTACTACTATGGCTAACGGTTAGCAATAAAGTAAAGTAATTACATGGCGTTTTTCATTGACACGCAGGTCATACAATAAATTATGACAACTCCTATGGCTCCTGCCGGTTGTCATAATCATCGACATGCAAGTCATGATTCCTATTACAAGAACATGATCAATCTCATACATCACATATATATAGTTCATCACATCCTTTTGGCCATATCACATCACATAGCATACCCTGCAAAAACAAGTTAGACGTCCTCTAATTGTTGTTGCATGTTTTACGTGGCTGCTATGGGTTTCTAGCAAGAACGTTTCTTACCTACGCAAAAGCCACAACGGTGATATGTCAATTGCTATTTACCCTTCATAAGGACTCTCTTCATCGAATCCGATCCGACTAAAGTGGGAGAGACAGACACCCGCTAGCCACCTTATGCATCAAGTGCATGTCAGTCGGTGGAACCAGTCTCACGTAAGTGTACGTGTAAGGTCGGTCCGGGTCGCTTCATCCCACAATGCCGCCGAATCAAGATAAGACTAGTAACGGCAAGCAAATTGAACAAATCATCGCCCACAACTACTTTGTGTTCTACTCGTGCATAGAATCTACGCATAGACCTAGCTCATGATGGGGAACGTAGCAATAATTCAAAATTTTCCTACGTGTCACCAAGATCAATCTAGGAGATGCTAGCAACGAGAGAGAGGGAGTGCATCTTCATACCCTTGAAGATCGCTAAGCGGAAGCGTTACAAGAACGCGGTTGATGGAGTCGTACTCGCAGCGATTCAAATCGCGGAAGATCCGATCTAGCGCCGAACGGACGGCGCCTCCGCGTTCAACACACGTACAGCCCGGGGACGTCTCCTCCTTCTTGATCCAGCAAGGGGAGAGGAGAAGTTGAGGGAGAACTCCAGCAGCACGACGGCGTGGTGGCAATGGAGCTCGTGGTTCTCCGGCAGAGCTTCGCTAAGCACTACGGAGGAGGAGGAGGAGTTAGAGGAGGAGAGGGCTGCGCCAGGCCAGGGGGTGTGGCTGCCCTCCCGCCCCTCCACTATATATAGGGGCAAGGGAGAGGGGGCCGGCCCCTTAGATCCCATCTGGTGGGAGGGGCGGCGGCCAGGGAGGGTGGCTTGCCCCCCAAGTCAAGGGGGGCGCCCCCTTCAGGGTTTCCCCTAACCCTAGGCGCATGGGCCCTAGGGGGAGGTTGGTGACCAGCCCACTTAGGGGCTGGTTCCCTTCCACCTACAGCCCATAAGGCCCTCCGGGGCAGGTGGGCCCTCCCGGTGGACCCCCGGAACCCCTTCGGTGGCCCCGGTACAATACCGGCATACCCCCGAACACTTCCGATGACCGTATGATGACTTCCCATATATAAATCTTTACCTCCGGACCATTCCGGAACTCCTCGTGACGTCCGGGATCTCATCTGGGACTCCGAACAACCTTCGGTAACCACATACTATTTCCCATAACAACTCTAGCGTCACCGAACCTTAAGTGTGTAGACCCTACGGGTTCGGGAACCATGCAGACATGACCGAGACACCTCTCCGGCCAATAACCAATAGCGGGATCTGGATACCCATATTGGGTCCCACATGTTCCACGATGATCTCATCGGATGAACCACGATGTCGGGGATTCAATCAATCCCGTATACAATTCCCTTTGTCTATCGGTATGTTACTTGCCCGAGATTCGATCGTCGGTATCCAATACCTCGTTCAATCTTGTTACCGGCAAGTCGCTTTACTCGTCCCGTAATGCATGATCCCGTGACTAACTACTTAGTCACATTGAGCTCATTATGATGATGCATTACCGAGTGGGCCCAGAGATACCTCTCCGTCATACGGAGTGACAAATCCCAGTCTCGATCCGTACCAACCCAACAGACACTTTCAGAGATACCTGTAGTGTACCTTTATAGCCACCCAGTTACGTTGTGTCGTTTGGTACACCCAAAGCATTCCTACGGTATCCGGGAATTGCACAATCTCATGGTCTAAGGAAATGATACTTGACATTAGAAAAGCTCTTAGCAAACGAACTACACGATCTTGTGCTATGCTTAGGATTGGGTCTTGTCCATCACATCATTCTCCTAATGATGTGATCCCGTTATCAATGACATCCAATGTCCATGGTCAGGAAACCATAACCATCTATTGATCAACGAGCTAGTCAACTAGAGGCTTACTAGGGACATGTTGTGGTCTATGTATTCACACATGTATTACGGTTTCCAGTTAATACAATTATAGCATGAACAATAGACAATTATCATGAACAAGGAAATACAATAATAACCATTTTATTACTGCCTCTAGGGCATATTTCCAACAATATCCACCAAGTCGAATGCGGCCACCACGCAGCCTCAAGATCACTTGTCGCCAAAGCTTTCCGCCATGGTTTCTTCTGGCCGACTGCTTTGGAAGATGCCAAGGAGTTAGTCAAATGCTGCAAAGGATGCCAAGTCTTCAGCTCCAAGCAACACCTACCTGCTTCTGCACTCAAGACCATCCCCCTCACCTGGCCCTTTGCCGTTTGGGGGCTGGACATGGTGGGCCCATTCAAGACAGCCCGCGGCAGCATGACACATCTGCTTGTCGCCGTTGACAAATTTACCAAGTGGATTGAAGCGAAGCCAATCAAGAAGCTGAACGGGCCGACTGCCGTGACATTCATCGCAGACATCACTACTCGGTATGGTGTACCACACAACATCATCACCGACAATGGCACGAATTTTGCCAAGGGAGCACTGGCACGTTTCTGCGCGACACAGGGCATCCGACTGGACTTAGCGTCCATTGCCCACCCGCAGTCAAACGGCCAGGTAGAGCGAGCAAACGGCCTCATCCTCTCCAGCATCAAGCCCCGACTGGTCGTACCACTAGAGCGTTCGGCCGGCTGCTGGCTCGATAAGCTGCCGGCTGTCCTCTGGAGTCTGCGTACTACCCCGAACAAGTCAACCGGCTTCACTCCGTTCTTCCTTGTATATGGTGCCGAGGCTGTCATCCCAACTGACATCGAGTTCGACTCGCCTCGGGTCAGCATGTACACGGAAGCGGAGGCCAAGGAAGCACGAGAAGAAGTCGTCGACCAGCTGGAAGAAGGCCGGCTGTTAGCGCTCAGCCGGTCCGCCATCTACCAGCAGGGTTTGCGCCGTTACCACAACCGGAAGGTCAAGCCAAGGTCCTTCCAAGAGGGCGATCTTGTGCTCCGGCTGATCCAGCGAACAGCCGGCTAGCACAAGCTCTCGGCCCCTTGGGAAGGCCCTTTCGTCATCAGCAAGGCCCTAGGCAACGACTCCTACTACCTGATCGACGCACAGAAGCCAAGAGCACGCAAGAGGGATGATTCCGGCAAGGAGTCGGAACGACCATGGAACGCCAATCTCCTGAGAAGATTTTACAGTTAAAAGCAGTATGTATCATGCTACCTTTTTGTATTAAGTACAAGACAACGGGCCCCCCGAGGCGCACTCGGGGACTGCCCTCCTTTATCTATGAATGACGAGTGTCATACTCATGAATGTACTATTACATTTGATTTTCTATCTGGCACCGGGTTCGACTAGTCGGCCCGGGGACTGGCCGCCTTAAGTTATATTAGAAGTTCTACCTGAAGTCAGACAAGTAGTGTGCCGGCACCCGAGCCCTCTCTTGTTGTAAGTCGCAGCTCGAAGAACCGACTGTCCGACTGGCAAGAGCCAAAGGCAGGAAAGGATGCCCACATGAAAAATGGCTAAGGACTAAACGAACTTATATAGCACAAGCCGGCCTCCAACCACGCCTACCGGCTGTCAAAACAGCCGGCTGACCGGCTTCCCAGTCACTTCGCTACAATCCAACAAAGCTAGAGTACTTTCGCTCCCAACCGGCCAAGTACTTCTCCAGCCACAGACTGCAGAGCAGCTGTCCGGCTGGGAAGGCGGCAGCCAAGGGAGGGTGGCAAAGGAAACAGCCGAAGGATGAAAAGCAAAGAACAAGGGAAAGCCAAACACATGCATGATTATATTTACACATAAGGCCTTCAACAGGCCGGCAGTCAATATAGTTCGAATACACCCCCAGTGGGTGGAACTGTGCAAACTTAACAAAATACTGTTCCAAGAGTAATGAAACAGGAAAGTAGAGGCAGCAGATTAGACTAAGGGCGCAGCAGGGGAGTCGGGCCGGTCGGTGGAGACGGCAGCGCCGGTTGGAGGAGTGGCCGGCTGGCGAGTCTCGGCTTGATCATCGCAGGCTGCAGGCGGTGCGCTCGCACACGCCTTGTTGCTGGAGGCATGGTCAAGCTGAGGCTGGCCGGCTGCCCCACCATCTGGCGCGGCGTCTTCACCCTCCTCCTCCTCCTCGCCCTCGTCGCTAGAGTCGATCTCCTCCGCCGAGTCCTCGCCATCTGCCGGGTTCAGCTCGAACCAGTCCTACGGCTGGGCAACGCCGTTGTCATCCACCTTAGGAGCAAAGGCGCTGGTGTCGGTGTAGTCGGCGATTGCCGAGGCACGTTGGATGATAGCCGGCCGCACTGGCTCCAGCTCCGTGTCGGCCTCCTGCCGCCAGGTGGCCAGCTGGTCCAAGCTCAGCTCAGGATACTAGGCCTTGACGAACTCCAGCGCCCGCCTAGCGCCTGACCGAGCCGCAGAAGCCTTCCAAGCCTTGAAGCGTCGGCCGCCACCTCCAGCCAGTCGGCAGTCCGACTGGGGGTGCAGGGAATCACCTCGCCAGGCCAGAGAGCGGCCAGCACCTGCGCCCCAACACGCTGAAGCCGGCGAAGCATGCGGTGAGCCGGCTGGAGGCGGGCTTGAATCGCCAAGAGCTGTTCCTCCAGCGATCGGCGAGCGTTCGGCGCGATCTTGGCGCCAGCCTGCCTTTGCACCTCACGGTGGGCCTCGACGACCTGGTTGGCGGCAGTAGAGTAGCCAGGGAAGTACTCTGCACAAGAAAGAAAGAGAAAGAAGAGAAAAATACCAAGTCAGAAAGTGAACCAAACGGCAAGCGGCAAGCAAGGGACGAAGGAGAGGGCGGCCTATCGTCAACCAAGTCTTCGATCTGGCCGTAGCCGTTGATCAACGACTGCCTTGCCTCGGCTTAGCTCGCCGCCTCCGTCTCATACTCGGCTTGGAGGGCGGCCTCGCTATCCTGCACAGCCTTCAGGGCCGCCTTATGGCCCTCCTCCTGGTCGGCCGGCTTCTTGGCCAGGCGGTCACGCTCCTGGGCCAAGGCGTCAAACTCGGCCTCCTTAGCAGGAAGGGCGGCCTGAGTCCCACCCAGCTGCTCCCTCAGTTTGGCGTTGGCCGCTGCAGACATGGTAGAGAAGAAAGAAGCAATAAGAAAAGAAGTCGTCAAGAAAGATCCGACCCGACTGCTCAGTAGTCGGCCCGAATCTCGGGGACTACACCCAGTGGGTGCGCTGACGCGCCCCCATGTGAGATAAAAGATGAAGCACTTACCCCGGCTCTCAGATAGATCAGCATTCTTCTGGGTCAGCTCCCGAGCCTGGGAGTTGAAGGCAGCCGCGCAGAGGTTGTGGTAGTCCTGCAAGTCAGACAGAGAAGTGAATAAGAACAAGATAGCAAACAAAGCCCGCTAAGAAGTTCCAAGCCGCCTGCTCAGCAGCCGACTCGGAACTCGGAGACTACACCCAGTGGGTGCGCTGACGCGCCCCCACGGAAGAAACCAAGATCAAAAAGCAAAAATGGGAAGACTAACCCGAATGGCCGCCCGCGTCGCGAGGAACTCGTCATTATATTGCCTCAACGCCGCGGCCTGGGACTGAACCCGGTTCCGGACTTCTTGCGCCGCCACATTCACCACGGCCGTCCCTCCATCCGGCGTCCACCCCGAGCTGGTGCTGGCCGCCTCCACGTCCTGGGCCGACGAGCTGGAACCCGCGGTCTTCTGCGGGTCCGAAGTGGCCTTCCCCGCGGCGGCTCGCCCCCAGCCGATTGTGCAGGCGGCACATTAGGCCGGATGCCTTGGGCCGCCCCAGTCGGCGAGGACGGTGCCCCTTCCCTCTCTGGGATGACGACATCGTCCTCCCTCTCCAACCCCGGCTGGTAACCGCCGGCTTCCTCCGGCGGGGGCTCCGGGACCTCGGGCGCCGCGACACACAGAGGGGTGACAAGCAAGGCCCCCTCCGCTGTTGCCGCGGCTGCAGCCTCCGCCTGGGCCTTGGCCGCCGTGTCGGCACGCGCCTTCGCTGACTCCTCCTCCTCCCGAGCCGCCTTGGCAGCAGCCGCCCTCAGCTCCTCCGCCTCCCGCTCCTCCCGCGCCTCTCGCGCATTTCGCTCCGTTGCCGCTTGAAGCTCGGCGTGGGGGTCCACATGGCGGGTGCTCCCGGATCCTCCCGGCGATCCAACCACGGAGGCGGTAGCAACCCGCTCAAGAGAAAGTGGAGCCCTGATTTTTGAGACAAGACAAGGATTCAGAAATCGACAAGAAAAGAAGAAATAGTATGCAAGAGAATCTACACTTACGCCGACACCGTGTGCGGCTGCTTCACCACCTTGCGGAAGCGGGCCGCCTTCGCGGCCGCCTCATCCCACCTGGTCGCCGCCGCCCCGCCCTTGGGCTTCTTCGGCCGACTGCCGAACAAGGCCAACGCGGCCCGGCGCTGCTGCCCGCCGCCCCAAGCAGGCGGCGCGGCGGAGGAACCCGCGCCATGGCCGGATGCCGGCTGGCGGCGCGGGACGACTTCCGCCTCATCATCATCCGGCCAGTCGTCGAAGCTAACTCCAAACCCGGAGCCGCTTGCTTCGCCGCCTCCCCCCTCGGTGTTGTCGTCCATGGCGGCCGCCCCCAAGTCGTGGTCCTCCAAGTCATGCTCCGCCCGGTCGGGGAGAAATCGGCGATCCGACCCTGACCCGGCCGCAGGTCGAAGGAGAGGGCTTTGCCAAGACATGCCGACTGGTCAGACTCGGCCAAGAAAAACTCGGCGAAAAAACTAAGAGAAGAAAGGATAAAGAGAGCATACCGTAGGAGGGGGAGGAGCACGGGAGTACGGCTCCTTGCCAAACCGCCACTCTGCGGAGAGCTTGCAGTTCGCAAGATAATTCACCATATGAGCCACCTCGTCGTGCGGCATATCCTTGGTGCACATCCGACTCGGATCGAGTTGGCCGCTCATCTGACAGATCAGATGAGGGCGGCTTTGAAGCGAAAGCACCCGACGTGCGACGAAGGCGGCCAGCAAGTCGGACCCAGTCAGGCCCTCCGACTGGATCATTACCCGGAGTCGGGCGACGGCCGCGGCTCCAGCCGGCGACAACGTCACGGCCCGATAGGACCACTGGGGCCGCCTCCCAGCCGGTGGGCCGGCTACGTAAGCCAGCAAGTTGACGTAGTCGCCTTGCGGGGCGACGTTCCTCACGTAGAAATACGACTTCTGCCAACGCTTCACCGACTAGATCATCGTGATGATGGGGAAGGGGTTGTCGGCGGCCGGCTCCGCATCGCGATGAAGGCGCCGCTCTGAGTCGGCACGCCCTGCATGCGGGTGCCGAGCTTGGTTTGGAAGAACTCCCCCCAGAGCTCGAGGGTGGGGAGAACGCCAAGAAAGCCTTCGCACAGGGTGACGAAGGCGGACAGCAGCACCACCGTGTTCGGAGTGAGGTGGTGCGGCTGGAGTTGATAGAAGTCGAGAAAGGAGCGGAAGAAGGCGCTCGCCGGCAAGCCGAGGCCGCGCAGGAAATGCGAGCGGAAGATTACCCGCTCGCCTTCCTCTGGCGCCGGCGTGATCTCCTTCTCCGGCGCGAGACGGACCCGCACCTGGTCCTTGCCGGGCAACCACCGCGTCTTGCGGAGGAAGTCGACGTGGTCCATATGGACATTGGAGCCGTCCCAGTCCCCGCTGTACTACATGATGGCGAGGAGCTGGCGAGAAAGGATGCGGCGGCGGAGGAAGCACGGCCCCGCGGCGGCGAAGCTGCGGGGTGGTGCGAAGTTTGGTGGGACGGCGCCACGGCAAGACGCTACGGCGATGGAAAGGAGGAGGAAGAAGATGGCGGAGAGAAGAGGAGCGTGCGAGCGTCTGCCGCTTCCCCTCCTCCCCCTACTTATAGCCTCGTGCAGTGAAGCCGAGGAGGCGAGGCATGGGGGGGACGTGGGATTAACTGCACCCACTCCGCCACGTCTCGCGATTATTACGCCCTAACGGTGTGCGGAAACCGCCGCCGAAAGGCGTGCGGACAGCTTTGGGCCACAGAGAATCCGCGCCTGGGCCTAGGCGTAGGAGTGGTGGGCCCCCGGCCTGCGGCGACGTCCTGTCGCGCGTGTGGGTTGTCAGGCTTTTTCAGCCGGAGGATGCCACGTGGTTCGCGGGCGGCGAGCGGCCGGCCCGCAGCCCGGCGCGCGCACCAACTGACTCCCGCCTTCAGACTTTAGGAATTTCGCCAAGACGGCGCACCCAACCGAAGCCGGCTCCCAGCTGCTGGCTCGTCAAGATAAGAAGCTGACCGAGCTTCTCGACCTCCTCTCAGCCTCGAAGCCCAACCAGCTTCGGGGACTACTGTCGGAGTAAATGGCCACGGGTAGCCTAACCGACTCCCCCTGGCTCTTTAAAAAATTATCAGGCCTTTCGAGCCTTCAAGTATCCAGAGCATGGGGCCACCTTCCTCCGGCCGGCTATCCCCAGGGCCGACTACTAGAAGGCGGCCCGGCCTCAAAAACCTTCCCGAAGAAAACTACGACATGGCCGACTCCAGGAAGCCGGCCCCAAGAGGACCGACTCCAGAAGCCGGCCATGAAGGGAGCCGACTCCCAAAAGCCGGCCAAGACTGCACCCACCAAGACTGCATCCACATAACGGTGATAAGACGGGGCGTGGCTGCAGTACAGCCCACTACCCCCGAATCCCGGAACAGGCATGGCCACAGGGGGCCGTACGGGTCAGCCATCCCCCGTCCGGCGCTGCACTATAGCCATGTTGACCTCGATGTCACCCACGACAGGCGCCAGTATGGCCCGCGGGCTGCGGGCCCCGCTTACCTCGACAAAGCCCTTGTCATCAGAGGCGAGGCAACAGTAACCAGCCGCCGACAAGGCCCCCAAGCGATGGGGCCGGCCTGTCGGCCAAGAGGCCGGCAGCCAGCGGGACCCACCAGTCGGCGGGCCCCAATGGCCGGCGGAGAAGCCGGCGAGCACAGACACCGACGGCTGGGACCCGCGCCCAGCCGGATTACCATTGTACCCCTGGGGGTAGGCCTATATAAACCCCTTGGGACACCCATGCAAGGGGTTGATCTCACATAGTTTCACACACCACATAGAGAGAGAAGGAGAGCTAGCCTTGCCCTTCTTCTTCCCATAGCCAAACAGCTCAAGGAGCACTTGTAGCTACTTGTATTGATCTAGTGATCATGCGGAGACCCCGCAGAGCAGGACTAGGGGTGTTATCACCGGCGATGTCTTACTGGCTCCCACAATGATAAGCCACCCATTGGCATATGTCGCACCTACCACCCGACAGTTAGACAACATAAATATGAATTATTTCATGCCCTCTTTTATTCCCCACTATCCGTTGCACCTGTCTATCATACAATGTCTATACTTTCAATTACTTTTCTTGTTTATCAGCCATTTGAATTGGAGAGCGTGATGGCAGTATCTAAGGGAGTAACAACATGGTCTTCAGAAAAGATAGTGCTACCAGTTGATGCAGATAGAACCACGGTTGTACTTGCCCAAGGACCAGATCCACCACACATAACCCAGACTCTCGCAGATTGTACCCCTACCCAGTTGGACAGAGAACCAGCTACACCCCTTCTAACCCCAACCCCGGCAGATAGTAACCAGTTCCAGTTGACACAGCACCGTCTCCACCACAGAGCACCCAAACACGAGCAGTTAGTAAGGGAACTGCAGTGCCCAAAGCACGAGGACCACCACTCCGAATCCCAACTCAACGCTTAAAGGAGAAGAAGATTTGTTCTCAGGTCAGGTTCTGTAGCTATGGTTCATACTCCTTTGCTCTTGCATTACTGTATTTACTCATACCAACTATTTTCAAATTTGAAGGATGGAACTGAAACTCCAATGGCGCAACAGGTATGTTTTAAACCTGTTTCTTTAACTGGTTTGCTGTTGTAACCTGCTCTATGTTGATTTTAGTTTCAATTGAATAAACAGTTATGTTCTCATGTCATGCACATTACAAGTGTTGTTATTGCTCTATAGTTACCCACACTTATATTCTGTCTATTCTGCTTTGTCTTGAACAAATATTATTTGAACTGTGTCTCTATCTTGATTTGGCAACAAAAACTAGAATGATATAGACCATAAATGACCATGGTACATAGATATATGTTTGTTTCATGCTGTTATCCTGTCCACTTTACTACTGAACTCATTTACCAAAATGAGTTTCATATACAACATGGTAAACATGTGATGTGTCTGCTTGTTTCTCTTTTAGAATGCGGACAAAATATTGGAGAACAGTACCGCGTTATCCAATGGTAAAGGAAGTAATGCAGATAAGGTTCAAGATAGTGAGACATCCCTGTTGGTCTCCAAGAAAGCTGAGAAAAACTATCTTGATGACAGTGAGGGAACCCAAAAGTCCTGTCTTGATGTAGTGTTCGAGTTACTGGCCACTACTGCTGGCACAAGCTCTTCGAACTCGCTGCCTGAATCAGTTCATCTTCTTGAGTCTCAGCTTCAAGTTGAAAGACATCGATCAGATGTGCCGCGACAGGAAGCTGAAGGACTGAGGAAGTCCCTGCAGAATTCAGATGCATATTTTCTGGTGCAACAGCAAGCGCTGGAGGATTTAAGCGCCAAACAAGAGAAAGTTAATAAGCTTGCGAAGCATCTTCCCAGCATTATGGGTACCCAGGATATTGTTTCTTGAGATCTTCTGAAGTGGTTTCAGTTCTGGATTTGTTTTGCTGTGGCGTTTATTTGCGCTGGTCGCCAACTTTGACAACCAGTGTATATGATATGCTGCTTTGTTCCCTATATTTGCACTGGTGGCGAACTTTGATGCCCAGTGGATGTAATATGTGTAATAGCCGTGATAGCCTAGCATTAGTTGCTTGCTTATTTATTTCCTTGTTGTCTTGTTTATTTGTTTGCTTGTAGTCATTGTAGTTCTTTTTCCGCGGTTAGCTAGTGGCTGCAATAACCTATTTTTTAAAACTAGGCCACAATAACCATGGGCTAATATTTACTGTAGTGACACTGGGCCTCCTACTGGCCGTAGAAACAGTGGGCCTTCTACGGGCCGTAGAAACAATGGCCCTTCTACGGGCCGTAGAAACAATGGGCCTTCTGCGGGCCGTATCATCAATGGGCCTTATACGGGCCGTATGATCGATTGGCCAAACATGGGCCAAACAGACCGCATTATGGCAGTAAACGGGCTAGAGTTGGAATCGTCCGTTCATGGGCCGACCATAACGGGCCATCGTTAATAGGCCGCATTTGCTGACGCTATGAAAACGACCCAACGTATTAACGGACCACAAACGGTCCGACTGTAACCACGGGCTGAATTTGGCCCACAAGCAGAAAATTACAGTAATGGGCCGTAAGTAAATGAATGCTGGAAATGAGCCCAAGAATAAATGGGCTCTGAGAAGGCCGAAAGATAACATGGGCTGGAAACGGCCCAACGGAATAACGAGCCGTTAATGGGTATAAAGTGATACACTGTTCATTACGGGCCAGTTTCACCACGGGCCGTTAATGGGTGTAAAGTGATACACTGTTCATTACGGTTCAGTTTCACCACGGGTCGTTAATAGGCCAAGAGTTACATAGGGCCTCATATGGGCCGAAAGACGTCATGGGCCATACATGGGCCAGAAGTGAAAACGGGCTGGAATCATATTGGATGGCCCAGATGACGCTACTGGGCCTAATTCGGATAGGGTGTAACGGGCCTTGGCTTAGCGGGCTGTAAATGGGCTATATGCGAACATGCCGTTAACAGGCTTTCCATGGGCCGGCCCGGCACCTTTTAACCAAGTCAAACGGGTCGGCCTTTTCACAGGAATGGGCCTCTATTGGGCCGTGCCACGTGTCGACATATCATAGGCGCCTTCTGTCCAATGAGTGGATGACATCTGTCCCAACGATGAGCCGACACGTGTTTCCTCCAGCCAATGATGATTTTACACGTGAAAAATCCCCATTGGTCGGGGCTGTTAACGGGTTATCGGATCCAAAACCCGACCCGATAGCTTAACGGCGTTCCGTTACGGTGGATGCCACGTGTCGGTCACCCTTGATGAAAGCACTTCTGTGACGCGCGATTTATCGTCATGGAAGTGGACACTTCCGTGATGATAATTTTGGTAATGTCATGGAACACTTCTACGACAGCACAGGTATGACTATCTTGATTCTGTCATAAATTTGTCATGGATGTACATGCATGACAAAAAACGCGACCTACTGTGACAAACATGTATCATCACGGAAGTGTATTTTTTTTGTAGTGTACTCATCGTTTAAGCACAAGTGGGATTACCACTTTTACATAAAGCATTGTTGTGTTCACACCATTAGAGTTGCTTCAGCTCAATTGATTAGAGTAAAGCTCCCCTAGATGTGATATCCCCCCTAAGAGGGATGAACTAACCTTGGGTTTTGTCGATGATGACTTCATGTAGATGTTGAAGATGTGGATGCTCAATGTTGATGTAGATCATTTGGAGCAATCCATTGGAGTGAGTTGCACTTTCAATACCTACACGGGTTAGTCCCACAAGGAACAAATAAGGATATCCATAGACATAGAGTGATGTTCACACAAGATGATGTCCATGAAAGCAATATGTTACCTTGTCCCTTGTCTTACCAACAAGAGGGTTTGTGACTCCTTGAACTAGTGCAAGATGTGGAAGTTGTTTGCACTTGTCCTTGCCAAGATGATATGAGTGAAGTATGTTGGCGGAGTCACCCTCAAGAACTCTCTAGTTCTTCTTATTCGGGATCCCCATCAATTTGATAGGAATCCTTGGAGTTGTAGTCATACTTGATGTAGTAGAACTTGATGTTGTCTTGGGGACCCACTTGACCAAGGCCTTAGGAGCTTCTTCAAATGCATCAATCTCCTCTTGAAGCTTGTCCTTGCCTTTTTGCTTGTGGTCTTGTGGTAGAAGATCATCTTGAGCTTGTGTCCCTTGGAAAGAAGTAGGATCATACTTCTCTTGTTGAGGAACAAACTTCGTCTTGGGGTATTGATCTTCTTCCCACTCAACTCCATTGGCATTGAACTTTCGTTCAAAACCAACACCTTGATTCTTCCGATGCCTTCCTTGCTTGTGTACGATTTCCTCAAATTGCTTACTTCCGGCAAGGCTCTTGTAAACACCTTTCTCTATGATTCCCTTCAATAAGCTATTTTCTTGCTCAAGTGTAACTTGGCTAAGAGAATCATTAGTGGAATCAAGAGAACTACTAGAAGCAACAACATTGGATTTAGCATGATTATTGTTACTACTAGAAGAACAATCTTTCTTAATCTTGTTGCTAGATTTCACTTGTGGCATTTAAGTAGACAAGACTAAACGTTTGGCGATGTAAGAAGAAATTTTCTTGTGAAGTTCATCATTGATTGCTTTTAAGAACCCATGCTCTTGCTCAAGGTTGAGCTTTTCAAAGCGTAACTTCTCACGAGTCTTTAAAAGTTCTTGATGATCTTCCAAGGTAGTTTCATGAGCTAACTGTGACACCCAAGTTTTTATTTGGATTTTTCAAAAGATTTTATTTGACTTGAGGGGAGTGATTTAAATTTTTCTTCAAGAGAACTCTCCCTCTCATATATTTTTCTTTATGGCAAAAGTCTTGTTTGGATTCACCCAAGATCTGCCTTTGGTCTTGGAAGTTCTTGCTTTTCATTTGGACTCAAGACAAAATGTTTTTCATTTGGGAAAATAACTTTTGAAAATCTTTTTGAATTTGCACTATGGCTTTTGGAAAGTCCTTTGCCACTTTCAACAATTCCTTCTTGCCATGTCATTAGTGCAAATCCTCTCTCCTTACCACTTCCTCACCTCTGGATCATGATTTGCATCAAATCCAGAAAGTTGAACCTCCCGATGTGATTATTTCCATTTAAATTCTATTCAAATAATTTTCTGCCTCCTTTTCTAGCACTTGGAGATTTACAAAGGAACTCCACTTTCTGTCTTGATTTTTGCCACCAAACCTTTTTCCCCATCCTCACCCGAGCCGCCGTCCGCCGGAGATAGTGTCGCCGTCGACGTGGTGCTCCCCGTTGGACGAGTCCACCACCCACGGACACGGAAGAAGACGCTGAAGCTCTTGGTACCCTCCGTTTCTCCTAACTCGCCGTGGTTCGACGCCGGCGTCCACTGCAGTCTTCGGGCGCCGGCGAGCTTTTCAAACCTGACATGTGGACCCCGCGTGTCAGCCTCTGTTCTTTTATTCGCGAACCGTTTTTCTGTTGGCGCCTTCGGGCAAAATACGTTTTCTCCTTTGCGCTTGCGCATTCCCAACCGAAGCGTTTTCTGTTTTCTCAGTTAAAACCCTGGAACTTTTCTGTTTCATTACAGATAAGTCCCTGGACAGAAACCTTTATAACTTTTTAATAAAAAGGGATCTTTGAGTGATTCTTTTTCTGACAATATTAAAATTTTGTCTAGTTTTTTATGGGATTTATTTGAAAATTATTTGGAAAAGTTTCTGTGCAAGTGTTGGTTTTCACGTTAGTATCCGTTTCGTGATTGCCGTAGGTTCCGGAAGAGGTGACGGAGCCGCGAACTTCGCCGAGCTAGACTCCGACTTCTCCGAACCAGGCAAGCATGTTTTGAACATTTGATATGACAGGTGTTTTACATGTTCACGTGAGAGTTTGTGCGTGGCATATGAGTATCGGTAAATACCTCGTTGCTTGTAAGGCAACGACCCGCTTGTTCCAAAGTCGCAATGATCTCTGATGAGAGATGGCCTAATCATGTGGTGACATGAAGGGCAGCAAGGTGGTACTGTTGTAGCATACCAGCCTTGCGTCATCCGACTTTCCCCAACGTTAACGTGGTTGGAGCCACGTTATCGTTCTCTTCCCGCATGTTCCAAAGTTGCGATGATCTCTGATGAGAGATGGCCTAATCATGTGGTGACATGAAGGGCAGCAAGGTGGTACTGTTGTAGCATACCAGCCTTGCGTCATCCGACTTCCTCCGACGTTAACATGGTTGGAGCCATGTTACCGTTCTTTCCCCTTTCCGTGCTACCACATGTCTCATTGCCAGGATGCGGTTTAGTAAGTTGGTAACCTCTTTCCGTGTACACACCAAACAGAGAGGCCGGGATGATGGTACCTTGGCCCAGGATTAAAGCCAGTCATCCGGTCAGGGGGCATGGGTGTTTCCGGTTGGGACCGAGAGGGGGGGCACCCCCTTAGAGCGCGCGTATAGAAATTTGATCCCATGCTACGCGAGGTTGTAGCCTCCCCGTCTCAAGGTTTTTCTTGAACGTCGCCGAGGGTGATCCCTGGCTTCGGATGGTTGAATTGGGTGTGTACTGGTTAGACGTGTTTCTTCCAAAACACCGTAGACGAAACTAGTCCCCGTGACTACTGAAATCCGTTGGCTGTGGTTAAGTACAAACTCTGCAGAGTCAATTCTTTCCAAATCATTGTATCCATGATCAGTAGTGTAAACATTATATCCATATCTATCCGTGTGAAAAACTTGTCCCCGGTGAACAAGCTTTAGTGGTAAATCCAGTTTTATTGTTACTCCTGTGGATGGACTAACTTTATATTCGTCGCATGCTTGTGATAATTTATGTTTCCGAACGATTGTATTATTGAGCTGTGATATAAGCCCTTTATGTGACGTCGCGCAAACGTCCGACTGTGGCGTGTACGTGTTTCTTACTTTATATATAAGCCCTTTATGTGATGTCGCACAGACGTCCGACTGTGGCATGCACTGTCTTTATTTTCTGTTGCAAGCCCTTTATGTGGTGTTGCCTCGACGCCCGACTGTGGCATTATTATTCTGCATTTTCCGCTCGAGGAGTCTTTCAGACACTCGTTTGGCACCTGTATTATTATTCCGCATTTTCCGCTCGAGGAGTCTTTCAGACACTCGCTTGGCACCAGTATCATTATTCCGCATTTTCCGCTCGAGGAGTCTTTCAGACACTCGTTTGGCACCAGTATTACTATTCTGCAGTTTCCGCTCGAGGCGTCATTCAGGCCCTCGCTTGGCACCCAGTATTTATTATCTCTATGTCTGATCGCACTGGTTAACTTGTTCATATGCTTCATGTTGCATTCGTTATATCTTATGTCCGAACTGTCTTGCGAGTACTTTCATAGTACTCACCTGGCTTGTTGATTTGGCCAGATGTTGACGAAGGCGATCTCTTGGATGAAGAGTTTGATAGCGCGTCCGATGCCTAGAGGAGTCCCAGTCAGTCCTATGCGATCCCGGATATTGGTCACTTGTATTGTATACGCTTCCGCCACCCGCAATAAGTCTTCTCGAGCCTCACTCCGACGCTCGATGAGTTGTAGTCTTCTGGAATCATATCACTCGCTTCGCGATGATATTTCCACCACCGTTATTATTGTGAGTTAGTAGTTTGCCACCCTATCCACCGTCTTGTTTTAGTGGCGTGCATGTAATAAATTATTGGGCAGTCTCTGCTCAACCTTGTATTATATTTAGTACTCCTGGTATTTTTCTTCTGTGACAAAGATATTGTCTATCAGTGAGAAGGAATTCTTCCTCGCTGGTCCGTAAAAGGGATTGGTCTCTCAATAATTATTTTATTGAAAAACCGGTCGTGACAAGCTTGGTATCAGAGCCAGGCTTACTGTAGGAAGCCACTAGGTGCGATCGCTAATCGGTTATTAGCATCTTTTGTGCTTTTTCAGCATTTTGCAATTGTAGCTATTTTCTGTTGGTCATCATAAATTTATGACATGACTACTCAGAATTTTTGCCTACTTTTGTAGATGGCTGGTAGCAGCTGTGAGAATCGAGTGTTCACCAACGTGCCCGAGGGGTTTGTCAAGCTCCTCGTCTCCATCACCAAGCTCGCGATCGGGCCAGCAGCTCGCCCGGAGTTCACACTCTATCAGCACAAGCTCAGTGACGACGTGTCTATGCACCAAGCTGTGGTGCAGTTCAAGGGAGGACGATTTGCTGCTCGCCACTTCCGTTTTGTGGGAAGGGCCATGCCTACGGAGAGGCATGCCATGCAGATGGCTGCCCGTGAGGCGATAGCTCGCCTTCGGGACATCCTTCCTACGATGAAGACTCGTCGCTACCGCTACCTCCCATGCCATGTGCCATACACCAGCCACTATGCGTTCGCCTGCCATCGGGGAGAACGAGATGAAGCCATCGAGATGGTTGTGGAGTATCTCAAGGCTCTGGAGGAGTCTTTCGACAACCTCGTAGATAATCTTGTGGCTGCCCGCATGGACTTAGTCCGGGGCGGTCCTGCCAGCAGGAAGGAGCTTCTCCACACGGCGCCACCCCTGACATTCGTCTCGTCTTCAGCCTCGTATGCACCGGCCGTTTTGGCCACTGCTCGCCGTCTGCCTACCACTGAGGAGTTCGACCGAGTCATCGCTCCTACTCCAGTCAGAGCCGCACCGCCTGCCGCACGCGCTCTACCACCAGTCGCCCCCGCACCATCACCGCAGCGCAGCGTCACGCGCTAGGAGCCAGCTAGAGAGGAGGAGGTTGACTCTCCTGGACCGCTGAGCCTTGCCATCGGCAAGGGGAAGGAGATCTTCACCATCTCCGACTGAGAGCACCGAGTAGCCGCGTGTTATGCCCGCCTGTATGATGTGCTGTTTATTCCTGTATGCTAGTTTGTATTGGTGTGTTTGCTGCCTTCCGGAGTAGTACGCTAGTTTTAATAACATGTCAGGATGTGTACGCGCATCCTGAGTGCTGTATCACGTGTTTGCTTTTCGCATGTAAGATTTATGTTAAGCACTTCTTCTCCATAAAAAAGTCATTTGTGTTTCTTTGAAAACCTTGAAGCCTTTTGATTATTGCCTTTGCGAGATTTTTTCTTGTGCTATACAGTTTTTTCTCATGGATTTTGCAAATAATACCCCAGACTGGAAAAATGTCTCGCCCGTGGACTCGCTCCATGCCCAATCAGCCAGAAGAGGTTTACGGGACACAGACCAGCAACAATTTCACTCAGGGTCAGTCCAGCCAACAAGACAGCGAAGCAGCACTGTCTCAAGTATGCCGTCTCTTCGAGCAAAGCCAGCAACATCACCAAGAGATGATGAACCATGTCATCAATATGGGAAACCACCGTGAACCCTATCAACCACATTCCAAGTTATCCGAGTTACAGAAGACTCGCCCCTCAACTTTTGCTCACACCGACAGACCGCTGGAAGCCGATGATTGGCTTCGTGAGATTGAAAGGAAACTGATTATTGCTCAGTGCTCAGATCATGAGAAGGTGCTCTATGCACCACACTACCTTACTGGAGCAGCCGCAGCATGGTGGGAAAACTTCCTACACATGCATCCCAGGGAACACAACATCACCTGGGAAGAGTTCAAGGAAGGCTTCCGTGGGGCACACATCCCCAGAAGCATCCTAAAGATCAAGAAGAGAGAGTTTGATGACCTGAAGCAGAGAGGCATCTCAGTGACAGAGTACAATGGTCAGTTCACCCAGCTGTCTCGTTATGCCTACGACGAGCACATGACAGAAAGCAAGAAGATGGAAAAAATTCCTGGACGGCCTGGCACCAGCACTGAGATGCCAACTGATTGTGCACACCTTTCCGGATTTTAAGACGCTAGTGGACAAGGCCATCACCTTGGAGAATGAGCGCCGTAGTCTGGAAGATATCCGTAAGCGGAAGAGGGACAAGACGACTCTTACCTGCAGCAACCGAGGCAAGACTGAGGTCCCAAGGACAGACGCAAGGAAATCCACGACTACTGAGCCAAGGCCCGTCGGACAGTTTCATGCCAGGGACAAGGAGTTCACATACCGTCCAGGGGTCACCTGCTATGCTTGTGGTCAACAAGGGCATTATGCTAAACAATGCCCGAAGCCAAGAGATTCGGCACCCAAGCCGAACAATGGTGGAAACAATCCAGCCCCCAAGCACAACAACTACAACCCCAGCAACAACCACAGGAAGGGTCACCTGAACCATGTGACCAGGGAAGAAGCGCAGAATGCCCCAGACATCGTGCTCGGTACGTTCCCTGTCAACACAGTACCTGCCACGGTTTTGTTTGATTCTGGAGCTTCCCATTCGTTCGTTTCGAAGAGTTTTGTTTCGCAACACGGTTTTCCGATACTTCCCTTGGAAAAATCTATGATCATCAAGTCCCCCGGAAATAAGCAAACCGCTCAAGGTTACTGCCAGGGAGTGGTCATTGAGTTCGAAGGACTACAGTTCCACGTGAATCTCATCGTGTTGGAAAGTAAAGGACTGGATGTCATTTTAGGGATGGACTGGTTGACCACCAACAAAGGATTCATCGACTGTTTCAATCGGACAGTGATTCTCACTCACCATCACGGCAAGACAATAAGAGTTTCCGCTCAAGAAAGGCCACGATCACAGCAGCCAAAACTGAGCAAAATGGACATTGCAGAACTGAGAAAAGTTCCAGTGGTATGCGAGTTTCCTGATGTGTTCCCAGAAGAACTGCCAGGCATGCCACCAGACCGAGAGATCGAATTCAGCATTGAACTAGCACCTGGCACCGCTCCCATCTATAAGAAGCCGTATAGAATGGCACCCTCAGAATTGGTGGAGTTGAAGAAGCAGATAAAGGAGTTGTTGGACAAAGGATTTATACGAGCCAGCTCCTCACCATGGGGTTCGCCTGTGTTGTTCGCCAAGAAGAAGGATGGGACACTGCGGCTGTGCATAGACTATCGAGCCCTCAATATGGTCACCATCAAAAACAAATATCCGATGCCACGGATCAATGATTTGTTTGACCAGCTCGCACAAGCCAAGGTATTTTCAAAGATTGATTTGAGATCGGGATACCATCAACTGAAGGTACGGACAGAAGATATTCCCAAGACAGCTTTCACTTCCAGATATGGGTTATACGAGTTCACAGTGATGCCTTTTGGACTAACGAACGCCCCCGCATATTTCGTCCACCTCATGAACAAAGTATTCATGAAATTCATGGACAAATTTGTGGTGGTATTCATTGACGACATTCTGGTTTACTCGAGGACACCAGAAGAGCATGCTGAACACCTCAGAATTGTTTTGGGAGAATTGAGGAAACATCAGTTGTACGCCAAATTTAGCAAGTGCGAATTTTGGCTAAGACAAGTTGGTTTCTTGGGCCATATACTGAACCAAGAAGGCGTGGCTGTAGACCCAGAAAAAGTCAAGGCCATACTGGGCTGGAAGCCACCCGCCAATGTTACTGATGTGCGGAGTTTTCTGTGAATGGCCGGGTATTACAGAAGATTTATTGAAGGGTTCTCCACTGTGGCGAAACCTATAACACAGTTACTCAAGAAGGACAAGAAATCTGTATGGACGGAAGCATGCGAGCAGAGCTTCCAAGAACTCAAGAAGAAGCTAACAACCGCACCAGTCTTAACTGTGCCAGACATACACAAGAGCTTTGAAGTGTATTGTGACGCGTCCTGAAAAGGTCTCGGATGCGTGCTAATGCAGGATGGCAAGGTTGTCGCATATGCCTCCAGGCAGCTGCGAAAACATGAGGAAAATTACCCAACACATGACCTGGAGCTAGCAGCAGTCATACATGCACTCAAGGAGTGGAGGCACTTTCTGTTGGGAAATCGCTGTGAAATATATACAGACCATAAGAGCCTCAAATATATTTTCACACAGCCAGAGCTGAATTTACGCCAACGACGCTGGTTGGAACTGGTCAAGGACTATGACGTCGGTATTCACTACCATCCAGGGAAAGCTAATGTAGTGGCCGATGCCCTTAGTCGAAACCCCAGCCCGGACAATGACGGTCCGCAAAATTTGAGGCCTGAGTTTCAGCGAGAGTTCGCTAGGCTCAACATGATGTTAGTCTCTGAGGGCACCGTATCGAACCTGGATATACAACCCACCCTGGTGGAACAAATCAAGAAGGCTCAGCAGGGACATCCCAGCATCGAAGGCATAAAGAAGAAAATGAATCTTCGTAAGACTTCCGAGTTCGCCACCGACAGTGAAGGAACATTATGGTACCGAGACAGACTTTGCGTACCTAACATTGAGGAACTCAAGCAACAGATCTTGACGGAGAGCCACACCGCTCCATACTTGATTCATCCTGGAGGAACCAAAATGTACAAGGACATTCAAGAAAGATTTTGGTGGCACGGTATGAAAAGAGATATAGCCACATTCATTGCTTGTTGCGATTCGTGTCAGCGCATCAAGGCCGAGCATCAAAAGCCAGCAGGGCTACTCCAACCAAACAGGATACCAGAGTGGAAATGGGATGAAATAGGAATGGATTTCATCGTCGGATTACCCCGATCACAACGTGGGAATGACGCCATATGGGTCATCACAGACCGACTAACCAAGGTTGCTCATTTCATTCCCGTGAAGACTACCTACTCCACCCAAAGACTGGCAAAACTTTATCTATCTCGTATAGTTTGTTTGCACGGAGTCCCAAAGACTATAATATTAGACCGAGGCACCCAATTCGTCTCCAAATTTTGGGATCACCTACAACAAGCTCTGGGCACGCAACTAGCTTTCAGTACAGCATACCACCCTCAGACTGATGGACAGACGGAACGTGTGAACCAGATCCTAGAGGATATGCTAAGAGCCTGTGTGCTCACCTATGGATCCAGTTGGGAAGAGAGTTTGCCGTATGCCGAATTTGCTTACAACAACAGTTACCAAGCCAGCTTGCAAATGGCACCCTTTGAAGCATTGTACGGACGAAGGTGTCGTACCCCATTGAATTGGTCAGAGACAGGTGACAGCCGTATCTTTGGCCCAGATATGCTTAAAGAGGCCGAGGAGAAAGTTAAACAAATCAGGGACAGACTCAAGACAGCACAGAGCCGCCAAAAGAGCTACTATGATTCCGTATACCTCCGAGTATCTCCTATGAGGGGTCTGCAACAGTTCAAAATAAAGGGGAAGCTAGCCCCAAGATTTATTGGACCATTTTGTGTAAAGGCACGAAGAGGCACGGTGGCCTACCAACTAGACCTCCCCAAGGAGCTGTCAGACGTCCATGATGTGTTCCACGTCTCACAGTTAAGAAAATGTGTGAGCAACCCAGAAAAACATGTACCTCATGAGGACATTGATATGCAACCAGATCTCACCTACAGAGAAAGACCAGTAAAGATTTTAGAAGAGTCTGAACGGAGGACCCATCAGAAAACGACAAAGTTTTTCAGGGTTCAGTGGAGCAACCACACTGAGGATGAAGCTACATGGGAAAGGGAGGAATTCCTTCGAGCAGAGTATCCATATCTATTTGAGGATCAGCAGAAATCTCGAGGACGAGATTTTTCCTAAGGGGGTAGGTGTTGTGACACCCAAGTTTTTATTTGGATTTTTCAAAAGATTTTATTTGACTTGAGGGGAGTGATTTAAATTTTTCTTCAAGAGAACTCTCCCTCTCATATATTTTTCTTTATGGCAAAAGTCTTGTTTGGATTCACCCAAGATCTGCCTTTGGTCTTGGAAGTTCTTGCTTTTCATTTGGACTCAAGACAAAATGTTTTTCATTTGGGAAAATAACTTTTGAAAATCTTTTTGAATTTGCACTATGGCTTTTGGAAAGTCCTTTGCCACTTTCAACAATTCCTTCTTGCCATGGCATTAGTGCAAATCCTCTCTCCTAACCACTTCCTCACCTTTGGATCATGATTTGCATCAAATCCAGCAAGTTGAACCTCCCCATGTGATTATTTCCATTTAAATTATATTCAAATAATTTTCTGCCTCCTTTTCTAGCACTTGGAGATTTACAAAGGAACTCCACTTTCTGTCTTGATTTTTGCCACCAAACCTTTTTCCCCATCCTCACCCGAGCCGCCGTCCGCCGGAGATAGTGTCGCCGTCGACGTGGTGCTCCCCGTTGGACGAGTCCACCACCCACCGACGCGGAAGAAGACGCTGAAGCTCTTGGTACCCTCCGTTTCTCCTAACTCTCCGTGGTTCGACGCCGGCGTCCACCGCAGTCTTCGGGCGCCGGCGAGCTTTTCAAACTTGACATGTGGACCCCGCGTGTCAGCCTCTGTTCTTTTATTCGCGAACCGTTTTTTTGTTGGCGCCTTCAGGCAAAATACGTTTTCTCCTTTGCGCTTGCGCATTCCCAACCGAAGCGTTTTCTGTTTTCTCAGTTAAAACCCTGGAACTTTTCTGTTTCATTACAAATAAGTCCCTGGACAGAAACCTTTATAACTTTTTAATAAAAAGGTATCTTTGAGCGATTCTTTTTTTGACAATCTTCAAATTTTGTCTAGTTTTTTATGGGATTTATTTGAAAATTATTTGGAAAAGTTTCTGTGCAAGTGTTGGTTTTCACGTTAGTATCCGTTTCGTGATTGCCGTAGGTTTCGGAAGAGGTGACGGAGCCGCGAACTTCGCCGAGCTAGACTCCGACTTCTCCGAACCAGGCAAGCATGTTTTGAACATTTGATATGACAGGTGTTTTACATGTTCACGTGAGAGTTTGTGCGTGGCATATGAGTATCGGTAAATACCTCGTTGCTTGTAAGGCAACGACCCGCTTGTTCCAAAGTCGCGATGATCTCTGATGAGAGATGGCCTAATCATGTGGTGACATGAAGGGCGGCAAGGTGGTACTATTGTAGCATACCAGCCTTGCGTCATCCGACTTTCTCCAACGTTAACGTGGTTGGAGCCACGTTATCGTTCTCTTCCCGCATGTTCCAAAGTTGCGATGATCTCTGATGAGAGATGGCCTAATCATGTGGTGACATGAAGGGCAGCAAGGTGGTACTGTTCTAGCATACCAGCCTTGCGTCATCCGACTTCCTCCGACGTTAACGTGGTTGGAGCCATGTTACCGTTCTTTCCCCTTTCCGTGCTACCACATGTCTCATTGCCAGGATGCGGTTTAGTAAGTTGGTAACCTCTTTCCGTGTACACACCAAACAGAGAGGCCGGGATGATGGTACCTTGGCCCAGGATTAAAGCCAGTCATCCGGTCAGGGGGCATGGGTGTTTCCGGTTGGGACCGAGAGGGGGGCGCCCCCTTAGAGCGCGCGTATAGAAATTTGATCCCATGCTACGCGAGGTTGTAGCCTCCCCGCCTCAAGGTTTTTCTTGAACGTCGCCGAGGGTGATCCCTGGCTTCGGATGGTTGAATTGGGTGTGTACTGGTTAGACGTGTTTCTTCCAAAACACCGTAGACGGAACTAGTCCCCGTGACTACTGAAATCCGTTGGCTGTGGTTAAGTACAAACTCTGCAGAGTCAATTCTTTCCAAATCATCGTATCCATGATCAGTAGTGTAAACATTATATCCATATCTATCCGTGTGAAAAACTTGTCCCCGGTGAACAAGCTCTAGTGGTAAATCCAGTTTTATTGTTACTCCTGTGGATGGACTAACTTTATATTCGTCGCATGCTTGTGATAATTTATGTTTCCAAACGATTGTATTATTGAGCTGTGATATAAGCCCTTTATGTGACGTCGCGCAAACGTCCGACTGTGGCGTGTACGTGTTTCTTACTTTATATATAAGCCCTTTATGTGATGTCGCACAGACGTCCGACTGTGGCATGCACTGTCTTTATTTTCTGTTGCAAGCCCTTTATGTGGTGTCGCCTCGACGCCCGACTGTGGCATTATTATTCTGCATTTTCCGCTCGAGGAGTCTTTCAGACACTCGTTTGGCACCTGTATTATTATTCCGCATTTTCCGCTCGAGGAGTCTTTCAGACACTCGCTTGGCACCAGTATCATTATTCCGCATTTTCCGCTCGAGGAGTCTTTCAGACACTCGTTTGGCACCAGTATTACTATTCTGCAGTTTCCGCTCGAGGCGTCATTCAGACCCTCGCTTGGCACCCAGTATTTATTATCTCTATGTCTGATCGCACTGGTTAACTTGTTCATATGCTTCATGTTGCATTCGTTATATCTTATGTCCGAACTGTCTTGCGAGTACTTTCATAGTACTCACCTGGCTTGTTGATTTGGCCAGATGTTGACGAAGGCGATCTCTTGGATGAAGAGTTTGATAGCGCGTCCGATGCCTAGAGGAGTCCCAGTCAGTCCTGCGCGATCCCGGATATTGGTCACTTGTATTGTATACGCTTCCGCCACCCGCAATAAGTCTTCTCGAGCCTCACTCTGACGCTCGATGAGTTGTAGTCTTCTGGAATCATATCACTCGCTTCGCGATGATATTTCCACCACCGTTATTATTGTAAGTTATTAGTTTGCCACCCTATCCACCGTCTTGTTTTAGCGGCGTGCATGTAATAAATTGTTGGGCAGTCTCTGCTCAACCTTGTATTATATTTAGTACTCCTGGTATTTTTCTTCTGTGACCAAGATATTGTCTATCAGTGAGAAGGAATTCTTCCTCGCTGGTCCGTAAAAGGGATTGGTCTCTCAATAATTATTTTATTGAAAAACCGGTCGTGACACTAACTTAAGAGTGTTTAGTTCTTTAGTTAGACGTTCAATCTCCTTCTTATCATCATCATTCGTTTTATCTTGATTAGTAGTAAGTTCATCAGAGTTTTCATCACTAGAGTTCTCAACAAGTAAATCATCATCACCTAGCAAATCATCTTCATCACTATTGAAATCAACATACTCGGGGTGTGATACCTTTGGGCCTTTAGCCATGAAGCATCTTCCAATTCCTTCATTTGGTGGGTCAAATATATCGTAGGAGTTGGTTGACACAAGTGCTAGACCGACAACACCTTCATCTTGAGTATATTCGGAGTCGGAGTGATAACTTATTTCGGAGTGACGGTCGGAGTCGGAGTCGGATACCCATTCACCAACATGAGCTTGATGTCTTCGTTTTGTGTAGCTCTTTGATGATTTGGCCTTCCTTTACGAATCCTTGCTTCTGCGAGAGGTTCTTCGTTCATAACGATCATCTCTACTCCTTCTCTCTCTTGGAGGTGATTCTTCTCTTCTACTTCTCCTTTTGGGTGAATCTTCTCTTTGTTTGTAGGGAGCCGTACACTCACTGGAGTAGTGTCCGGGTCTTCCACAATTGTAGCAATTACGTTCACGACTCAAAGATCTTTTGTCATTGTAGGACCTTGACTTGGCACTTCTTTCCTTGCTTCTACTCTTGTAGAACTTGTTGAAATTCTTCACCATTAGGCTCAATTCCTCATTGAAGGTTTGTTTCTCACTTGATGATGTAGGAGCATCACATGAGGCTTTGTAAGCACCACTTGACTTGTTGTGCAGCTCTTCCTTATCCTTGAGTGACATCTCATGAGCAACAATTCTTCCAATGACTTTCGTAGGCTTGAGATCTTTGTAATTGGGCATCATTTGGATCAATGTGCACACGGTATCATATTTTCCATCCAAGGCTCTTAGGATCTTCTTGATGATGAATCTATCGGTCATCTCTTCACTTCCCAAGCCGACAATCTCATTTCTGATGAGAGCAAGCCTAGAGTACATTTCAGCGACACCTTCACCATCCTTCATTTTGAACTTGTCAAGTTGACTTTGAAGCACATCCAATTTGGACTCCTTGACATAGTCGGTACCCTCGTGCATATCAATCAAAGTATCCCAAATTTCCTTTGCATTCTCAAGACGGCTGATTTTGTTGTCGGGGCACAATCCGTTGAAGAGGATATCGCAAGCTTGAGCATTGTATTGCAGCATCTTCAACTCTTCTGCGGTAGCTTCACGGTTCGGTTCTCTCCCATCAAAGAATTCACCTTGCAAGCCAATACACACAATAGCCCAAATGGCGGGGTTATGTCCAAGAATATGCATTTTCATCTTATGCTTCCAACTAGCAAAATTAGTACCATCAAAGTAAGGACCTCTACGGTGGTAATTTCCCTCGCTAGACGCCATACTCTCCTAGGTTGTGAAACCAAGGCTATGATCACCAAAAGCTATGGAAATCAAGGCAAATGGAGACCAAAGCTCTGATACCACTTGTAGGATCGAAAGTATGTCTAGAGGGGCGTGATTAGACTACTTGACCACAAAGGGTCCACGAAGAAGCAACCTTGTCTATCCCACCATGGCCATCGCCCACGAAGGACTTGCCTCACTAGGGTAGATCTTCATGAGGTAGGCGATCTCCTTGCCCTTACAAACTCCTTGGTTCAACTCCATAATATTGACGGAGGCTCCCAGGTGACACCTAACCAATCTAGGAGACACCACTCTCCAAAAGGTAATAGATGGTGTGTTGATGATGAACTCCTTGCTCTTGTGCTTCAAATGATAGTCTCCCCAACACTCAACTCTCTCTCACGGATTTGGATCTGGTGGAAAGAAGATTTGAGTGGAAAGCAACTTGGAGAAGGCTAGAGATCAAGATTTATGTGGTTGGAATGGAATATCTTGGTCTCAACACATGAGTAGGTGGTTCTCTCTCAGAAAATGTATGCTGGAAGTGTAGGCATGTTCTGATGGCTCTCTCCATGAATGAAGAGTGGGTGGAAGGGTATATATAGCCTCCACACAAAATCTAACCATTACACACAATTCACCAAACTCGGTGGTACCGAATCAGAAAACTCGGTCAGACCGATTTAGTTCAAAATGTGAACGTTAGGCTTTTCGATGGGACCGACATGTCAACTCGGTGGGACCGATTTCATTAGGGTTAGGGCATAACGTAATCTCGGTGGGATCGATTACACAAACTCGGTGGGACCGATTTTGGTAATAAGCTAACCAGAGAGTTGGTCAGGCAAACTCAGTGGGACTGATTCGCTCATCTCGGTTAGACCGAAACATTACGAAAGGGAAATAGAGAGTTTGCATTGCGAACTCGGTGGGACCGATCGCTCATCTCGGTTGGACCGAAATGTTACGAAGGGAAACAGAGAGTTTGCAATCCCATCTCGGTGAGACCGAGATCCCTATCGGTGAGACTGAAGTGACTAGGGTTTCTGGCAGTGGCTATGTCAAATGAACTCGGTGGCGCCGGATAGATCAAATCGGCGAGGCCGAGTTTGACTTTTGGTTTGGGACATATGTGGATATGAGAAATTGATTGAGGGTTTTTGGAGCATATCACTAAGCATTTTGAGCAAGCAAGCCATTAAGCAACACCTCATCCCCTTTTAATAGTATTGGCTTTTCCTATGGACTAAATGTGATCTTGGATCACTAAAATGAAAATGTAGAGTCTTGAGCTTGAGCCAATGTGTCCTTAGCATTTTGAGGGGTCCACATTTCTAACCCATGCCATGCCAATCATTGAACTTCCTGAAATAATCATCTTGAAGTAGCATTAGTTCAATGAGCAATATGTTGTTAGTAATTACCAAAACCACCCAGGGATAGTTGCACTTTCAGCCGCTCGGCCGGCGCACCCGCAGCGCCGACATCGTCATCAAAGAGGGCGGGTGCGCCTCCTCCTCGGCTCCTCCCCACTTCGTCAAGCTGAATACGGAGTCAGGGCTCGCCGCCGTGAAGACGGAGCCAGGCCTCACCGCCGTGAAGACAGAGCCGGGGTTGTCCGACGAGGCGGCATTGAAATGGGTGCGCGAAGACTGGGAGCGGACGGAGCTAGAGTGCCAGTGTCGCGCCCTGGAGCAGTTGGCCGCTCGGCGCCATGGCCGCGATGAGGGAGGCGTCGTCGTTCTCGACGACGACCGTGACGATGACGCACCACCACCGGTCCGCCAGGGCGACCCCGAGCAGGGGTCCAACTGGGGCGGCCGCATCAAGGAGGAGAAGGACGACGAGGACAACGGCGGTGGCGGCAGCGACGACGACTTCCCCGCGCTGAGCGCGTTCTTCCTGTAGTCTAGGCCTTCATTTTTTTAGTAAATTTTAAATTCGCTATGTAAAAACTGTTTAAGTCACCGAAGTTTATGCCCCGTTTGCTGAATAATAGCCGAATGTCTTAAAAAAAATTAAAATAGCCTTCTGGGGCGACCCTGGGGCCGGCGGCTGGGAACCAGTTCGGCCCCAAGCCGATTTTATCGCCGGGTCGCCCCTAGGCGGCGATTTCTCGAGCCCCCTGGGGGCCAACGGCTGGAGATGCTCTTACTGAAGGAAATATGCCCTAGAGGCAATAATAAAGTTGTTATTTATATTTCCTTATATCATGATAAATATTTATTATTCACGCTAGAATTGTATTAACTGGAAACTTAGTACATGTGTGAATACATAGACAAACAGAGTGTCACTAGTATGCCTCTACTTGACTAGCTCGTTAATCAAAGATGGTTAAGTTTCCTAACCATAGACGTGAGTTGTCATTTGATTAACGGGATCACATCATTAGAGAATGATGTGATTGACAAGACCCATCCGTTAGCTTAGCACGATGATCGTTTAGTTTGTTGCTATTGCTTTCTTCATGACTTTTTTTTAGAAAAGGAGGATGACCCCCGGCCTCTGCATCTGGGAGATGCATACGGCCACTTTATTAATTATTCTCGAGGACCTTACAAAGTATTACAAACAATATACCTGAATCCACCATCTTGGCAACATATGCCGCTACTCTTATCCATATGATGATGGGATGCTAGCTGGGCCACTACCGAAACCGCTCACCTAAACCTAACATCAAAAGCCGGAAGCCCCAGCCGAGCCACATACCGGATCTGGGGCACAATCCGGTCAGACGCACTCTTGTGTCGTCGCCGCCATCTTCCACGGGTCCGTCTTCAGATTATATTGAGTCTTCTACCTTGTGAAGGCCACTTCTGCCATCAACGTCACCATGACGGCAGACAGCTACCTCCTCCTGCGCGAGTCCATCTCCGCGCATCGGACGCCGAGCCTCCACAGCGCCATGCCGCCGAACTCCGCCGCCATCAATGAGTGAGATGAAGTACCGCTCCACCACATGTGCCTATGACTATGAGATTATGCAACTCCCGAATACCGGAGGAACACTTAGTGTGCTATCAAACGTCACAACGTAACTGGGTGATTATAAAGAACCTTTACAGGTGTCTCCGATGGTGTTTGTTCAGTTGGCATAGATCAAGATTAGGATTTGTCACTCCGATTGTCGGAGAGGTATCTCTGGGCCCTCTCGGTAATGCACATCACTATAAGCCTTGCAAGAAATGTGACTAATGAGTTAGTTGTGGGATGATGCATTACAAAACGAGTAGAGAGACTTGCCGGTAATGATATTGAACTAGGTATTGAGATACCGACGATCGAATCTCGGGCAAGTAGCATACCGATGACAAAGGGAACAACGTATGTTGTTATGCGGTTTGACCGATAAAGATCTTCGTAGAATATGTGGGAGCCAATATGAGAATCCAGGTTTAGCTATTGGTTATTGACTGGAGATGAGTCTCGGTAATGTCTACATAGTTCTCGAACCCGTAGGGTCCGCACGCTTAACGTTCGATGACGATCGGTATTATGAGTTTATGTGTTTTGATGTACCGAAGGTTGTTTGGAGTCCCGGATGTGATCACGGACATGATGAGGAGTCTTGAAATGGTCGATACATGAAGATTGATATATTGGAAGGCTATGTTTGGACATCGGAAAGGTTTCGGATGAGTTCGGGCATTTTCCGGAGTACCGGGGGGTTAGCGGAACCCCCCGGGGAGTTAATGGGCCTTAATGGGCCATGGTGGAAGAGAGGAGGAGGCGGCCAAGTTGGAGGCGCGCGCCCCCCAAGCCCAATCCGAATTGGGGGGGGGGGGCTTTCCTTCTCTCCCTCTCCCTCTTCCTTCTTCTCCTACTCCAACTAGGGAAGGGGGATACCTACTCCTACTAGAAGTAGGAATCCCCCCCCTTGGGCGCGCCCCATGAGGACGGCCCTCCCCGTGCTCCACTCCTTTATATACGGGGGAGGGGGCACCCCATAGACACACAAGTTGATTGTTTAGCCGTGTGCGGTGCCCCCTCCACAAATTTTCACCTCGGTCATCTCGTTGTAGTGCTTAGGCGAAGCCCTGCGTCGATAACTTCATCATCACCATCATCACGCTGTCGTGCTGACGAAACTCTCCCTCGGCCTCAGTTGGATCAAGAGTTCGAGGGACGTCACCGAGCTGAACGTGTGCAGATCGCGGAGGTGCCGTGCGTTCGGTACTTGATCGATTGGATCATGAAGACATTCGACTACATCAACCACGTTACTTAACGCTTCCGCTTTCGGTGTACGAGGGTACGTGGACACACTCTCCCGCTCGTTGCTATGCATCACATAGATAGATCTTGCGTGATCGTAGGTAAAAAATTTGAAATACCGCGTTCCCCAACAATGGCATCCGAGCCAGGTCTATGCATAGATGTTATATGCACGAGTAGAACACAAAGAGTTTTGGGCAATAATAGTCATACTGCTTACCAGCATGTCATACTTTGATTCGGCGGTATTGTTGGATGAAGCGGCCCAGACCGACATTACATGACCGCGTTCATGAGACTGGTTCTACCGCCGTGCTTTGCACACAGGTGGCTAGTGGGTGTATGTTTCTCCAACTTTAGTTGAATCGAGTGTGACTACGCCCGGTCCTTGTTGAAGGTTAAAACAGCACACTTGACCAAAAATCGTTGTGGTTTTTTATGCGTAGGTAAGAACGGTTCTTGCTAAACCCGTAGCAGCCACGTAAAATTTGCAACAACAAGTAGAGGACGCCTAACTTGTTTTCGCAGGGTATGTTGTGATGTGATATGGTCAAGACGTGATGATATATAAATTGTAGTATGAGATGATCATGTATTGTAACAGTTATCGGCAACTGGCAGGAGCCTTATGGTTGTCGCTTTATTGTTTGAAATGCAATCGCCATGTAATTGCTTTACTTTATCACTAAGCGGTAGTGATAGTCATGATAGCAATAGTTGGCGAGACGACAACGATGCTTCGATGGAGATCAAGGTGTCAAGCCGGTGACGATGGTGACCATGACGGTGCTTTGGAGATGGAGATCAAAGGCACACGATGATGATGGCCATATCATATCACTTATATTGATTGCATGTGATGTTTATCCTTTATGCATCTTATTTTGCTTAGTTCGGCGGTAGCATTATAAGATGATCTCTCACTAAATTTCAAGGTCTAAGTGTTCTCCCTGAGTATGCACCGTTGCGACAGTTCGTCGTGCCGAGACACCACGTGATGATCGGGTGTGATAAGCTCTACGTTCACATACAACGGGTGCAAGCCAGTTTTGCACACGCAGAATACTCAGGTTAAACTTGACGAGCGTAGCATATGCAGATATGGCCTCGGAACACTGAGACCGAAAGGTCGAGCGTGAATCATATAGGAGATATGATCAACATAGTGATGTTCACCATTGAAAACTACTCCATCTCACGTGATGATCGGACATGGTTTAGTTGATTTGGATCATGTGATCACTTAGATGATTAGAGGGATGTCTATCTAAGTGGGAGTTCTTAAGTAATATAATTGAACTTTAATTTATCATGAACTTAGTACCTGATAGTATTTTGCATGTCTATGTTGTTGTAGATCAATGGCCCGTGCTACTGTTCCTTTGAATTTTAATGCGTTCCTATAGAAAGCTAAGTTGAAAGATGATGGTAGTAACTACACGGACTGGGTCCGTAACTTGAGCATTATCCTCATTGCTGCACAGAAGAATTACGTCCTGGAAGCACCGCTAGGTGCAAGACCCGCTGCAGGAGCAACGCCGGACGTTGTGAATGTTGGGGAACGTAGTAATTTCAGAAAAATTCCTACGCACACGCAAGATCATGGTGATGCATAGCAACGAGAGGGGAGAGTGTTGTCCACGTACCCTCGTAGACCGAAAGCGGAAGCGTTAACACAACGCGGTTGATGTAGTCATACGTCTTCACGATCCGATCGATTAAATACCGAACGCACGGCACCTCCGAGTTCAGCACACGTTCAGCTCGATGACGTCCCTCGAACTCCGATCCAGCCGAGTGTTGAGGGAGAGTTTCGTCAGCACGACGGCGTGGTGACGATGATGATGTTCTACCGACGCAGGGCTTCGCCTAAGCACCGCTACGATATTATCGAGGTGTAATATGGTGGAGGGGGGCACCGCACACGGCTAAAAGATCGTTGATCAATTGTATGTATAGAGGTGCCCCCCTGCCCCCGTATATAAAGGAGCAAGGGGGGTTCGGCCGGCCTAGAAGAGAGGCGCGCCAGGAGGAGTCCCACTCCTACCGAGAGTAGGACTCCCCCCTTTTCCATGTTGGACTAGGAGAGAAAAGGGGGAAGAGGTGGAGGGGAGGAAGGAAGGGGGGGCGCCTAACCGACTGCCCCTGGTTCTTCTGAAAAAATTATCAGGCCTTCAGGCCTCCAAGCACTCCGAGCATTGGGCCACCTTCCCTGGCCGGCTACCTCTGCAGCCGACTTCCGGAAGGCGACCCAGCCTCACCAACTCCTCCCCAGGACGACTACGGGGTGGCCGACTCCAAGAAGCCGGCCAAGAAGGACGCCGACTCCTAGGAGCCGGCCAAGACCACAACCACTTCAAGCCACTCCCACATTACGGCGACGCGACGGGGTGTGGCCACAGTGCGGCCCACTACCCCCAAAGCCCGAGGCGGGCATGGCTACAGGAGGCCGTACGGGACGGCCAACTCCCGTGCGGCCCGGCACTATAGCCATGCTGGCCTCGACGTCACCCACTACCGACTCCCGTACGGCCCGCGGGCGGCGGGCCCCTTCAGCCAGAGAGAGGCGTGAAGGCGGCCCGGCCTTTCCCAGTCGGCCAAGAGCGTAGCCGGCCTCCAGAAGCCGGCTACTCCCTTCCTCGAAGCAGGAGCCCCATTAAGGAGACAAGACGAGGTAAGGCTACAGTGAGAGCCCCCGAGGCGGCCCACTGTAGCCACGCTTACCTTGACAAAGCCCTCGTCATCATAGGCGCGGCTACAGTAAGCAGCCGCCAACAAGACCCTAGGCGGTGGGGCCGGCCTGTCGACCAAGTAGCCGGCAGCCGGCGGGACCCACCAGCCGGCGGAGAAGCCGGCGAGCGTAGACACTGACGGCTGGGACCAGAGCCCGGCCGGATTACCATTGTACCCCCGGGGGGTAGGCCTATATAAACCCCCCGGAGCACCCATGCAAAGGGTTCGCCTCTGAGCTTGGTTGGCCTCTGAGCATAGAGTTGCCTTCTAAGCATAGCACACACACCATAGATAGAGAGAAGCAAGAGCTAGCCTTGTTCTTCTTCTCCCTCGATCTCAACAGCTCTAGGAGCGATTGTAGCTACCTTTCATCGATCTAGTGATCATGCGGAGACCCCGCATCGCAGGATTAGGGGTGTTATCTCCTCGGAGAGCCCCGAACCTGGGTAAGATCCGCCGGCGTGCATGTCTTCGCCTCATCCCGTTTCCAGGCACCGGCGACGTTTTATTGGCTCCCACAATGATAAGCCATCCCTTGGCATATGTCGCACCAACCACCCGACATTTGGCGCCCACCGTGGGGCCAGGTGCACCGTTGTCCGGAGACCTGTTCTGGACGGGAACCCTCTTCCTCCCCCGTGAGCGCAGCCAGCCTACTGCACCCGATGGCGTTTGCCTCGACGCGCTGCAAGGCGTCGACGACGCCTGCGCAGCGAGCCGCCTCGCCGATCTGCTCGGCGAGACTCGCATCTCCGACGAGCCTGCGTCCGACGCAGGCACCGACTACCCCGAGAGCCGCCTCGTCAGCCTCCTCGACCAACTTCACGTCTCCAGCGAGCCTGTTGCGGACATGGAGTCGGTCGGCTCCACCGACCCGATGCTCGTCGACTCCGACACCGCATCGCTTGACGCCTACCCCTCCGACGTGGTGGTCTTCGACGACCCCCTCCCTCGAGCTGACAGCGGCAGTAGCGCTGTCACCGAAGTGCTGGTCATCAGCCACGTCTCCAACTCGGGCGAGAATGCCCGCGACGCTCAGCAAGCGGCGATGCACGACCTCTCCGTCCCCATCCCGGCCGACGCCGACACCGAGACCCTGGAGGCACGCCGCCTTGCCCTCATCGCGGAGGGCCAGAAGATAGCCTCGATGAGACGCCTCACCGAGGCCCACCAGCGCGAAGTTGACCGCGCCGCCTTCGGCACGCCGCCGCCTAGCGGCCCGAGCCGAGCCGGCTTCGTCCAGAAGCGCGGCGCAGCCGTCGCCAGCATGCTGGGCGCAGATCGCCCCGTCTACGCCACCCCGCTCGAGAATCTGCGAGCCGCTCAGGCGGCTGCAGAAGAGCTCAATGGGCTGGGAGCCGATGAGCTCCCCTACATGATGAGACGGATCCAACAGCTGCTCGACGCGGCTGCAGAACGGCACGAAGCCGGCGCCCGTGCTGATAGTCATCCCCCGCGCCGTGAGCACGCCGCGACGTCCCGCTCGCCGACTGCGAGCGGCGCGCGCCAGAAGAAAGACAAGGAGCCGGCTACCAGCCGCAGCCGGACTCGCATCACCATCGAGCGCGATGCGGATGGCCGCCCTCGAGCTGTAGAGCACCAAGGAAACCTGCCTCCTCCCCCGCCTCGAAGAGAAAGACGCCTCACTCCGCCGCCTATCACACACCCGACTCTTGGCGGCCGACTCGGCCGCCGAGAAGGAGTCGGCGAGAACGACGCCCGCCACAGGATCGACCGCCTTGCTCGATCCTTGGTGTTAGAAGAAGAAGACGATGTCGGCCCGCCATGCTTTGGCCCCCGCATCCGCGACGAGCCCTTCCCCAAAGGGTTCTCGCTCCCCAGAGACACGCCCAAGTACAACGGCTCAGTGAAGCCGGAGGACTGGCTCATCGACTACTCCACGGCCGTCAGCATAGCCAACGGCAATCGACGCGTCGCCGTGAAGTACGTCCCCCTCATGCTGCAAGGCACGGCGCGCACATGGCTCAACAGCCTCAAGCCCTACAGCATCAACAGTTGGCTGGACTTCACCGAAGTCTTCGTCCGCAACTTCACCAGCACCTACAAGCGGCCTCCCAAGCCTCGCCAGCTCTCCCTCTGCGTCCAGGGGCCCAACGAGTCGACCCGCGACTACCTCACGCGATGGGCCGAGCTCCGCAACTCCTGCGAGGGAGTGCACGAGGTCCAGGCCATCGAATACTTCACCGCCGGGTGCCGAGAGGGCACCCTCCTCAAGCACCGACTCCTCTGCGACGAGCCAGCTACCCTCGACGAGTTATTAGTCATCGCCGACAAGTACGCAACAGCCGACTCCTCAATGAAGACCGAGCTCCGAGTGGACGCCTCGGGGAAAGTACTTGCTCCTGCTCCCAAAACGCCGGCTGGCGACCCTAATCGGCGCCCCTACCAGAACGACCACAAGCGCAAGGGCCCCATGCCGACAACCTCCAGTCGGCAGGTGGCCACAGTTGAAGACGAGCAGCCCGAAGAACGGCCCGCTCCCAAGAAGAAGGGTGGAAGGCCGGCTTGGCATCCGTCTTTCTCCTACGAACAAGCACTCGATGCCCCCTGCAAGTTCCACAGCGGCGCGAAGCCGTCCAACCACACAACCCGGAAGTGCCACTGGCTCACCCGCATCACCAAGGGTGAGGGAATGCTGCCGCCTCCGCCTCCCGGCCCGCCGCCTCCAGCCCCTCAGCAGCCGGCGGCTCGGCCGGCAGTCGGCGCCATCCAAGACGAATTCCCCGAAGAGCACGCCGCCTACGTTGTCTTCACCAGTCAAGCCGACGACAAGCGCAGCCGACGCCGACAACACCAAGAAGTGAATGCAGTCGCCACTAGCACTGCCGGGTTCATGCACTGGTCAGAAAAGCCAATCAGCTGGAGCCAGGCCGACCACCTAGAGGTGATGCCTTCGCCCGGCTCCTATGCAATGGTGTTGGACGTCACCCTCGCGACGGAGAGGCGAGCTGCCAGATTTTCCCGCGTCCTGATAGACGGCGGAAGCAGTATCAACATATTGTACCGCGATACCATGGAGAAGCTGAACATCAAAGCGAAGCAGCTCATGCCGAGCCGCACCGTCTTCCATGGTATCGTACCCGGCCTATCTTGCTCTCCAATCGGCAAGATCAAAATGGATGTTCTCTTCGGAGACAAAGATCATTTTCGCCGGGAAGCAATATGGTTCGAGGTAGTGGATTTGGAGAGCCCCTATCATGCATTGCTTGGCCGACCTGCTTTGGCCAAGTTCATGGCTGTGCCCCACTACGCCTACCTGAAGATGAAGATGCCGAGCTCGAAGGGGATCATCACGGTAGCCGGCGACTACAAGAAGTCCACCGAGTGTGCCATGGCCAGTAGCCGGCTGGCCGAGTCCCTCGTGGTGGCAGAAGAGAAGAAGATGTTGGAACGGGTTGTGGCCATGGCCGGCAAGCAGCCGGCCTTGTCCCCCAACCCCAAGGATTGTGATGCGCAGGGCTCCTTCCAGCCTGCCAAAGAGACGAAGAAGATACCTCTGGACCCGGAGAACCCGGAGAGGTTCGCTATGATTGGGGCGAACTTGGACAGTAAATAGGAAGGCGAGCTCGTCGACTTCCTCCGTGAGAATCGAGACATCTTTGCATGGTCCCCAAAGGACATGCCGGGTGTCCCGAAGGATTTCGCCGAGCAAAAGCTACACGTCCGAGCTGATGCGAAGCCGGTCAAGCAGCCCCTCCGCCGACTGTCAGAAGAGAAGCGAAGAATTGTGGGAGAAGAGATAGCCCGGCTCCTTGCAGCCAGCTTTATCATGGAAGTGTTCTTTCCAGAGTGGCTTGCCAACCCAGTTCTGGTTCTGAAGAAGAATAACAAGTGGCGTATGTGTATAGACTACACTAGTCTGAACAAGGCCTGCCCAAAGGATCCGTTTGCTCTGCCACGGATTGACCAAGTGATAGACTCCACAGCCGGATGCGAGCTGTTAAGTATTTTGGATGCATACTCAGGGTATCATCAGATCAAGTTGGACCCAGCCGACCGCCTGAAGACTGCCTTCATCACACCCTTTGGAGCTTTCTGCTACCTGACAATGACATTCGGCTTGAGAAATGTCGGTGCCACTTTTCAGCATTGCATGCAGAAATGTCTCTTGAAACAACTCGGCAGAAATGCCCACGTCTACGTAGACGACATTGTGGTGAAGACAGAGAAGCGCGGTACCTTGCTGGAAGACCTGAAAGAAACATTTGCCAACTTGCTCCGATTCCAAATCAAGCTCAATCCCGAGAAGTGCGTGTTCGGAGTGCCAGCCGGCCAGCTGCTATGCTTCCTGGTCTCCGAACGCGGCATTGAGTGCAACCCCGTCAAGATCAAGGCCATCGAGAGGATGGAGATTCCCACCAAGCTGCGAGATGTGCAGAAGTTCACTGGCTGCTTAGCCTCCCTGAATCGTTTTATCAGCCGACTAGGAGAAAAGGCTCTCCCCTTGTACCGACTCATGAAGAAGTCCACTCACTTTGAGTGGAATGATCAAGCCGACCAAGCCTTCCATGAGTTGAAGAAAATGTTCACCACTCCGCCTGTCCTGGCAGCGCCGACTGAGAAGGAGCCCATGCTTCTCTACATTGCCGCGACTAGCCGAGTCGTCAGCACTGTTGTTGTGGTCCAGCGCCCGGAGGAAGGCCGAGCCCAGCTGGTCCAGAGGCCGGTCTACTATCTCAGCAAAGTACTATCCAGCTCAAAGCAAAACTATCCGCACTACCAGAAGATGTGCTATGGAGTGTACTTCGCTGCCAAGAAACTGAAGCCCTACTTCCAAGAGCACCCCATCACGGTCGTGTGCACTGCCCCGCTCGCCGAGATCATAGGCAGCGGGATGCATCCGGCCGGGTGGCCAAATGGGCCATTGCGTTGGCACCCTACACGATTTTCTATCAACCCCGCACCGCCATCAAGTCGCAAGCATTGGTCGACTTCCTCGTCGACTGGGCCGAGACCCAGTACTTACCGCCGGCTCCCGACTCTACCCATTGGCGGATGCACTTTGACGGGTCTAAGATGCGCACCGGCTTGGGAGCCGGCATCGTCCTCACCTCTCCCAAAGGCGACAAGCTCAAGTACACACTGCAGATCCACTTCGCCGCCTCCAACAACGTCGCCGAGTACGAGGCGCTCGTACACGGGCTCCGGCTAGCCAAAGAACTCGGCATACGCCGGATCCTGTGCTACGGCGACTCAGACTTGGTGGTCCAGCAATCATCTGGCGACTGGGACGCCAAGGACGCGAACATGGCGAGCTACCGTTTCCTCGTCCAGCAGATAAGCGGATACTTCGAAGGGTGCGAGTTCCTTCACGTGCCAAGGGCCGACAACGAGCAAGCAGATGCCCTAGCACGGATCGGCTCCACCCGACAAGCCATACCGACTAGCGTCTCCCTCCAGCACCTCCTCAAGCCGTCCATCAAGCCGTCTCCAGAGTCGGATTCCATCTTCGTACCGCCTGCGCCAGAAACAGCCGGATCCGACTGGAGAAATCCCGCAGGCGGCATGGGGACTTCGACGACTGGCCCGGGGACTGCCGTAGTCGCACCCGGCCCGAGGACTTCAGAACCCGGCCCGGGGACTGCAGCAGTCGGCCCGGGGACTGCAACGACACAAGAAGCGGTGGCCGACTCCAATTCCACGCCACCCAACCCACCCACGTGAGTCATGGTGGCTACACTAACAGAAGAAGAAGTCACAGCTCCCTCATGGGCCCAGCCCATCCTCAAGTTCCTAGTTAGCAGAGAGCTGCCGGCTGACGAAATCTCCGCAAGACTAGTGCAACGATGAGCAGCAGCATACACAATAATCAAAGAGAGCTTGTGAAGCGCAGCGTCACTGGAGTCTTCCAGCGTTGTGTCGAGCCAGAAAAAGGACTGGCAATCCTCAAAGACATCCACCAAGGCGAATGCGGCCACCACGCAGCCTCAAGATCCCTTGTGGCCAAGGCTTTCCGCCATGGTTTCTTCTGGCCGACTGCCTTGGAGGATGCTAAAGAAATAGTCAAGAGCTGCAGAGGATGTCAAGTTTTTAGTTCCAAGCAACACCTGCCGGCTTCTGCCCTCAAGACCATTCCCCTTACTTGGCCTTTTGCCGTCTGGGGACTGGACATGGTGGGCCCTTTCAAGACAGCCCACGGCGGCCTGACACATCTACTTGTTGCCGTGGACAAGTTCACAAAGTGGATTGAAACAAAGCCAATCAAGAAGCTCAATGGGCCGACTGCCGTAACATTCATCACCGACATCACTACTCGGTACGGCGTGCCGCACAGCATCATTACTGACAACAGCACTAACTTCGCCAAAGGAGCACTGGCACATTTCTGCGCGACGCAGGGCATCCGACTGGACTTAGGGTCCGTTGCCCACCCGCAGTCAAACAGCCAGGTCGAGCGAGCAAATGGACTCATCCTCTCCGGCATCAAGCCCCGACTGGTTGTACCACTGGAGCGATCGGTCGGCTGCTGGCTCGAAGAGCTGCCGGCTGTCCTCTGGAGTCTGCGCACTACACCCAACAAGTCAACCGGCTTCACTCCATTCTTCCTCGTGTACGGTGCCGAGGCTGTCATCCCAACAGACATCGAGTTCGACTCGCCTCGGATCACCATGTACACGGAGGCGGAAGCCAAAGAAGCAAGAGAAGACGGCGTGGACCTACTGGAAGAAGGCCGGCTGTTAGCACTCAGCCGGTCCGCCATCTACCAGCAAGGGCTGCGCCGCTACTACAACCGCAAGGTCAAGCCAAGATCCTTCCAAGAAGGCGACCTTGTGCTCCGGCTAATCCAGCGAACAGCCGGCCAGCACAAGCTCTCGGCCCCTTGGGAAGGCCCCTTCATCATCAGCAAGGCACTCGGCAACGACTCCTACTACTTGATCGACGCGCAAAAACCAAGAGCACGCAAGAGAGACGACTCCGGCAAGGAGTCGGAGCGACCATGGAACGCAAACCTCCTAAGACGATTTTACAGCTGAAAGCAGTATGTATCACGCCCCCCTTTTGTATTAAGTACAAACCAACAGGCCCCCCGAACAGTACTCGGGGACTGACTTTTATTTATCTATGAATGACGAGTGTCATATCCATGAATGTATTATTACATTTTGAATTTTTGTCCGGCACCGGATTTGACTAGTCGGCCCGGGGACTGGCCGCCTTGAGCTATATCGAAAGTTTTTCCTAAAGTCAGAAAAGTAGTGCGCCGGCTCCCGAGTACTCTCTTGTTGAAAGTCGCAGCTCAAAGAACTGACTGTCCGACTAGCAAGAGGAAAGACAGAAAGGACGCCCACACGAAAAACGGCTAAGGAACAACGAACCTATATAGCAAAGAGACGGCCTCCAAACATGCCTGCCGGCTACTAGAGCAGCCGGCTGGCCGGTTTCCTAAAAAACTTAGCTTTAGTCCAGCAGAGCTAAAGTACTTCCCCCTCCCCAATCGGCCAGGCACTCCCCCGGCTACAGATTGCAGAGCAACTGTTTGACTGGGAGGCGGCAACCAAGGGAGGGCGGCAAAGGAAAAAGCAGAAGGACAAAAAGCGAAAGTACAAGGAAAGACCAAATGCATAAGTTATATATACATAAAGCCCCCAACAGGCGGCAACAGACATAAGTTCGGATACACCCAGTGGGTGGAATTGTGCGAATTTAACCAAACATTGTTCTAAAGAGTAACAAAACAGGAAAAGCAAAAAGCGGCAGACTAGGGCGCGACGTGGAGACCGAGCTAGTCGGTGAAGGCAGCCTCGCCGGCTGAAGGAGTGGCCGACTAGCGGGCCCCGGCTTGACCACCACCTGCGGCAGGAGGCGTGGAGGCGCGCGACGTGGTGCTGGAGGCGCGGTCAGGCTGAGGCTGGCCGGCTGCTCCACCAGCCGGCTCGGCGTCTTCACCCTCCTCCTCCTCCTCTTCGCCCTCGTCGCTGGAGTCGATCTCCTCCGCCGAGTCTTCGCCGTACACCGGGTCCAGCCCGAACCACTCCTCCGGCTGGGCGACTCCATTGTCGTCCACCTCGGGGGCGAAGACGCTGGTGTCGGTGTAGTCGGCGATCGCCGAAGCCCGCCGAATTATGTCCGGCCGCGCCGGCTCCAGCTCCGTGTCGGCTTGCTGCCGCCAGGTAGCCAGCTTGTCCAGGCTCAGGCCGGGATACCAGGCCTTGACGAACTCCAGCGCCCGCCTGGCACCGGAGCGAGCCGCCGACGCCTTCCAAGCCTCGAAGCGGCCGGCTGCCACCTCCATGTTGGAAATATGCCCTAGAGGCAATAATAAATGGTTATTATTATATTTCTTTGTTCATGGTAATTGTCTATTATTCATGCTATAATTGTATTGTCCGGAAATCGTGATACATGTGTGAATACATAGACCACAACATGTCCCTAGTAAGCCTCTAGTTGACTAGCTCGTTGATCAACAGATAGTCACGGTTTCCTGACTATGGACATTGGATGTCATTGATAACGGGATCACATCATTAGGAGAATGATGTGATGGACAAGACCCAATCGTAAGCATAGCATAAAAGATCGTGTAGTTTCGTTTGCTAGAGCTTTTCCAATGTCAAGTATCTTTTCCTTAGACCATGAGATCGTGCAACTCCCGGATACCGTAGGAGTGCTTTGGGTGTGCCAAACGTCACAACGTAACTGGGTGACTATAAAGGTGCATTACGGGTATCTCCAAAAGTGTCTGTTGGGTTGGCACGGATCGAGACTGGGATTTGTCGCTCCGTGTGACGGAGAGGTATCTCTGGGCCCACTCGGTAATGCATCATCATAATGAGCTCAATGTGACTAAGGCGTTAGTCACGGGATCATGCATTGCGGTACGAGTAAAGAGACTTGCCGGTAACGAGATTGAACAAGGTATTGGGATACCGACGATCGAATCTCGGGCAAGTAACATACCGATTGACAAAGGGAATTGCATACGGATTGATTGAATCCTCGACACCGTGGTTCATCCGATGAGATCATCGTGGAACATGTGGGAGCCAACATGGGTATCCAGATCCCGCTGTTGGTTATTGACCGGAGAGGCGTCTCGGTCATGTCTGCATGTCTCCCGAACCCGTAGGGTCTACACACTTAAGGTCCGGTAACGCTAGGGTTGTAGAGATATATGTATGCGGAAACCCGAAAGTTGTTCGGAGTCCCGGATGAGATCGCGGACGTCACGAGAGGTTCCAGAATGGTCCGGAGGTGAAGAATTATATATAGGAAGTCCAGTTTCGGCCACCGGGAAAGTTTCGGGGGTTATCGGTATTGTACCGGGACCACCGGAAGGGTCCCGGGGGTCCACTGGGTGGGGCCACCTGTCCCGGAGGGCCCCGTGGGCTGAAAGTGGAAGGGAACCAGCCCCTAGTGGGCTGGGGCGCCCCCCTTGGGCCTCCCCCCATGCGCCTAGGGTTGGGAACCCTAGGGGGGAGTTCCCCCTTGCCTTGGGGGGCAAGGCAACCCCTTCCCCCCCTTGTGGCCGCCGCCCCCTTGAGATCCCATCTCTTGGGGCTGGCGCACCCCCCCCAGGGGCCTATATAAAGGGGGGGAGGGAGGGCAGTACACAACAGCCTTGGGCGCCTCCGTCCTCCCCTGCAACACCTCTCTCTCTCTCTCTCTCTCTCTCTCGCAGAAGCTCGGCGTAGCCCTGCGGAGACCCGCTACATCCACCACCACGCCGTCGTGCTGCTGGATCTCCATTAACCTCTCCTTCCCCCTTGCTGGATCAAGAAGGAGGAGACGTCGCTGCACCATACGTGTGTTGAACACGGAGGTGCCGTCCGTTCGGCACTCGGTCATCGGTGATTTGGATCACGGCGAGTACGACTCCGTCATCCACGTTCATTGGAACGCTTCCGCTCGCGATCTACAAGGGTATGTAGATGCACTCCCTTCCCCTCGTTGCTAGTAGACTCCATAGATGCATCTTGGTGAACGTAGGAAAATTTTAAAATTATGCTACGATTCCCTACAGTGGCATCATGAGCCAGGCCTATGCGTAGTTACTATGCACGAGTAGAACACAAAGCAGTTGTGGGCGTTGAGTTTGCCAATTCTTCTTGCCGCTACTAGTCGTTTCTTGTTTCGGCGGCATTGTAGGATGAAGCGGCCCGGACCGACCTTACACGTACGCTTACGTGAGACTGGTTCCACCGACTGACATGCACAAGTTGCATAAGGTGGCTAGCGGGTGTCTGTCTCTCCTACTTTAGTCGGAATGAATTCGATGAAAAGGGTCCTTATGAAGGGTAAATAGAAATTGGCAAATCACGTTGTGGTCATACGTAGGTAAGAAACGTTCTTGCTAGAAACCTACAAACCACGTAAAAACTTGCAACAACAATTAGAGGACGTCTAACTTGTTTTTGCAGCAAGTGCTATGTGATGTGATATGGCCAGAAGATGTGATGAATGATATGTGATGTATGAGATTGATCATATTCTTGTAATAGGAATCACGACTTGCATGTCGATGAGTATGACAACCGGCAGGAGCCATAGGAGTTGTCTTTATTATTTTGTATGACCTGCGTGTCATTAAATAAACGCCATGTAAATTACTTTACTTTATTGCTAAACGCGTTAGCCATAGAAGTAGAAGTAATCGTTGGCGTGATGACTTCATGAAGACACAATGATGGAGATCATGATGATGGAGATCATGGTGTCATGCTGGTGACAAAGATGATCATGGTGCCCCGAAGATGGAGATCAAAGGAGCATGATGATATTGGCCATATCATGTCACTATTTGATTGCATGTGATGTTTATCATGTTTTTGCATCTTATTTGCTTAGAACGACGGTAGCAAGTAGGATGATCCCTTATAATAATTTCAAGAAAGTGTTCACCCTAACTGTGCACCGTTGCGAAGGTTCGTTGTTTCGAAGCACCACGTGATGATCGGGTGTGATAGATTCTAACGTTCGAATACAACGGGTGTTGACGAGCCTAGCATGTACAGACATGGCCTCGGAACACACGCAATACACTTAGGTTCACTTGACGAGCCTAGCATGTACAGACATGGCCTCGGAACACGGAGGACCGAAAGGTCGAGCATGAGTCGTGTAGAAGATACGATCAACATGGAGATGTTCACCGATCTTGACTAGTCCGTCTCACGTGATGATCGGACACGGCCTAGTCGAATTCGGATCATGTTTCACTTAGATGACTAGAGGGATGTCTATCTGAGTGGGAGTTCATTAAATAATTTGATTATATGAACTTAATTATCATGAACTTAGTCTAAATCTTTACACTATGTATTGTAGATCAAATGGCCCACGTTGTCCTCAATTTCAACACGTTCCTAGAGAAAACCAAGCTGAAAGATGATGGCAGCAACTATACGGACTGGGTCCGGAACCTGAGGATCATCCTCATAGCAGCCAAGAAAGATTATGTCTTAGAAGCACCGCTAGGTGAAGCACCAATCCCTGAGAACCAAGACGTTATGAACGCTTGGCAGCAGCGTGCTGATGATTACTCCCTCGTTCAGTGCGGCATGCTTTACAGCTTAGAACCGGGTCTCCAAAAGCGTTTTGAGAAACATGGAGCATATGAGATGTTCGAGGAGCTGAAACTGGTTTTTCAAGCTCATGCCCGGGTCGAGAGATATGATGTCTCCGACAAGTTCTTCAGCTGTAAAATGGAGGAGAACAGTTCTGTTAGTGAGCACATACTCAGAATGTCTGGGTTGCACAACCGCTTGTCTCAGCTGGGAGTTAATCTCCCGGATGACGCGGTCATTGACAGAATCCTCCAGTCGCTTCCACCAAGCTACAAGAGCTTCGTGATGAACTACAATATGCAGGGGATGGAAAAGACCATTCCCGAGGTATATTCAATGCTGAAATCAGCGGAAGGGGAGATCAGAAAAGAACATCAAGTGTTGATGGTGAATAAAAGCACTAAGTTCAAGAAGGGCAAGGGTAAGAAGAACTTCAAGAAGGACGGCAAGGGAGTTGCCGCGCCCGGTAAGCCAGTTACCGGGAAGAAGTCAAAGAATGGACCCAAGCCGGAGACTGAGTGCTTTTATTGCAAGGGAAGTGGTCACTGGAAGCGGAACTGCCCCAAATACTTAGCGGACAAGAAGAAGGCCGGCAACACCCAAGGTATATGTGATATACAAGTAATTGATGTGTACCTTACCAGTACTCGTAGTAGCTCCTGGGTATTTGATACCGGTGCGGTTGCTCATATTTGTAACTCAAAGCAGGAACTACGGAATAAACGGAGACTGGCAAAGGACGAGGTGACGATGCGCGTCGGGAATGGTTCCAAGGTCGATGTGATCGCCGTTGGCACGCTACCTCTGCATCTACCCACGGGATTAGTTTTAAACCTCAATAATTGTTATTTAGTGCCAGCTTTGAGCATGAACATTGTATCTGGATCTCGTTTAATTCGAGATGGCTAGTCATTTAAATCTGAGAATAATGGTTGTTCTATTTATTTGAGAGATATGTTTTATGGTCATGCCCCGCTGGTCAATGGTTTATTTTTGATGAATCTCGAACGTGATGTTACACATGTTCATAGTGTGAATACCAAAAGATGTAAAGTTGATAACGATAGTCCCACATACTTGTGGCACTGCCGCCTTGGTCACATTGGTGTCAAGCGCATGAAGAAGCTCCATGCAGATGGACTTTTGGAGTCTCTTGATTACGAATCATTTGACACGTGCGAACCATGTCTCATGGGTAAGATGACCAAGACTCCGTTCTCCGGAACAATGGAGCGAGCAACCAACTTATTGGAAATCATACATACCGATGTGTGCGGTCCAATGAGTGTTGAGGCTCGCGGAGGATATCGTTATGTTCTCACTCTCACTGATGATTTAAGTAGATATGGGTATGTCTACCTAATGAAACACAAGTCTGAAACCTTTGAAAAGTTCAAGGAATTTCAGAGTGAGGTTGAGAATCAACGTGACAGGAAAATAAAATTATTACGATCAGATCGTGGTGGAGAATATTTAAGTCACGAATTTGGTACACACTTAAGGAAATGTGGAATAGTTTCACAACTCACGCCGCCTGGAACACCTCAGAGAAATGGTGTGTCCGAACATCGAATCGCACTCTATTGGATATGGTGCGATCTATGATGTCTCTTACCGATTTACCGCTCTCATTTTGGGGTTATGCTTTAGAGACTGCCGCATTCACTTTAAATAGGGCACCGTCTAAATCCGTTGAGACGACACCGTATGAATTATGGTTTGGGAAGAAACCTAAGCTGTCGTTTCTAAAAGTTTGGGGATGCGATGCTTATGTCAAGAAACTTCAACCTGAAAAGCTCGAACCCAAATCGGAAAAATGCGTCTTCATAGGATACCCTAAGGAAACTATCGGGTATACCTTCTACCTCAGATCCGAAGGCAAGATCTTCGTTGCCAAGAACGGGTCCTTTCTAGAGAAGGAGTTTCTCTCGAAAGAATTGAGTGGGAGGAAAGTGGAACTTGATGAGGTGGTAGTCACCCCTTCCGAACCGGAAAGTAGCGCAGCGCGGGAAAATGTTCCTGTGGTGCCTACACCGACTGGGGAGGAAGTTAATGATGATGATCATGAAGCTTCAGATCAAGTTGCTGAACTTCGTAGGTCCACAAGGACACGTTCCGCACCAGAGTGGTACGGCAACCCTGTCCTGGAAATCATGTTGTTAGACAACGGTGAACCTTCGAACTATGAAGAAGCGATGGCGGGCCCGGATTCCGACAAATGGCTAGAAGCCATGAAATCCGAGATAGAATCCATGTATGAAAACAAAGTATGGACTTTGACTGACTTGCCCGATGAGCGGCGAGCCATAGAAAACAAATGGATCTTTAAGAAGAAGACGGACGCAGATGGTAATTTGACCATCTACAAAGCTCGACTTGTCGCTAAGGGTTATCGACAAGTTCAAGGGGTTGACTACGATGAGACTTTCTCACCCGTAGCGAAGCTGAAGTCCGTCCGAATCATGTTAGCAATTGTCGCATACTATGATTATGAGATATGGCAGATGGACGTCAAAACGGCATTCCTTAATGGCTTCCTTAAGGAAGAGTTGTATATGATGCAGCCGGAAGGTTTTGTCGATCCTAAGAATGCTAACAAAGTATGCAAGCTCCAACGCTCAATCTATGGGCTGGTGCAAGCATCTCGGAGTTGGAACATTCGCTTTGATGAGATGATCAAAGCGTTTGGGTTTACACAGACTTATGGAGAAGCCTGTGTTTACAAGAAAGTGAGTGGGAGCTCTGTAGCATTTCTCATATTATATGTGGATGACATACTATTGATGGGAAATGATATAGAATTCTTGGAAAGTATAAAGGCCTATTTGAATAAGTGTTTTTCAATGAAGGACCTTGGAGAAGCTGCTTATATATTAGGCATCAAGATCTATAGAGATAGATCAAGACGCCTCATTGGTCTTTCACAGAGTACATACCTTGACAAGATATTGAAGAAGTTCAGTATGGATCAGTCCAAGAAGGGGTTCTTGCCAGTATTGCAAGGTGTGCAATTGAGCACGGCTCAATGCCCGACCACGGCAGAAGATATAGAAGAGATGAGTGTCATCCCCTATGCCTCGGCCATAGGGTCTATTATGTATGCCATGCTGTGTACCAGACCTGATGTAAACCTTGCCGTAAGTTTGGTAGGAAGGTACCAAAGTAATCTCGGCAAGGAACACTGGACAGCGGTCAACAATATCCTGAAGTACCTGAAGAGGACTAAGGATATGTTTCTCGTTTATGGAGGTGACGAAGAGCTCGTCGTAAAGGGTTACGTCGACGCTAGCTTCGACACAGATCTGGATGACTCGAAGTCACAGACCGGATACGTGTATATTTTGAATAGAGGAGCAGTAAGCTGGTGCAGTTGCAAGCAAAGCGTCGTGGCGGGATCTACATGTGAAGCGGAATACATGGCAGCCTCGGAGGCAGCACAGGAAGCAGTCTGGATGAAGGAGTTCATTACCGACCTAGGGGTGATTCCCAATGCGTCGGGCCCAATGACTCTCTTCTGTGACAACACTGGAGCTATCGCCCTTGCGAAGGAGCCCAGGTTTCACAGGAAGACCAGGCATATCAAGCGTCGCTTCAACTCCATTCGTGAAAGTGTTCAAAATGGAGACATAGATATTTGTAAAGTACACACGGACCTGAATGTAGCAGATCCGTTGACTAAACCTCTCCCTAGGGCAAAACATGGTCAACACCAGGACGCAATGGGTGTTCGATTCATCACAATGTAACTAGATTATTGACTCTAGTGCAAGTGGGAGACTGTTGGAAATATGCCCTAGAGGCACTAATAAATGGTTATTATTATATTTCTTTGTTCATGGTAATTGTCTATTATTCATGCTATAATTGTATTGTCCGGAAATCGTGATACATGTGTGAATACATAGACCACAACCTGTCCCTAGTAAGCCTCTAGTTGACTAGCTCGTTGATCAACAGATAGTCACGGTTTCCTGACTATGGACATTGGATGTCATTGATAACGGGATCACATCATTAGGAGAATGATGTGATGGACAAGACCCAATCCTAAGCATAGCATAAAAGATCGTGTAGTTTCGTTTGCTAGAGCTTTTCCAATGTCAAGTATCTTTTCCTTAGACCATGAGATCGTGCAACTCCCGGATACCGTAGGAGTGCTTTGGGTGTGCCAAACGTCACAACGTAACTGGGTGACTATAAAGGTGCATTACGGGTATCTCCAAAAGTGTCTGTTGGGTTGGCACGGATCGAGACTGGGATTTGTCGCTCCGTGTGACGGAGAGGTATCTCTGGGCCCACTCGGTAATGCATCATCATAATGAGCTCAATGTGACTAAGGCGTTAGTCACGGGATCATGCATTGCGGTACGAGTAAAGAGACTTGCCGGTAACGAGATTGAACAAGGTATTGGGATACCGACGATCGAATCTCGGGCAAGTAACATACCGATTGACAAAGGGAATTGCATACGGATTGATTGAATCCTCGACACCGTGGTTCATCCGATGGGATCATCGTGGAACATGTGGGAGCCAACATGGGTATCCAGATCCCGCTGTTGGTTATTGACCGGAGAGGCGTCTCGGTCATGTCTGCATGTCTCCCGAACCCGTAGGGTCTACACACTTAAGGTCCGGTAACGCTAGGGTTGTAGAGATATATGTATGCGGAAACCTGAAAGTTGTTCGGAGTCCCGGATGATATCCCGGACATCACGAGAGGTTCCGGAATGGTCCGGAGGTGAAGAATTATATATAGGAAGTCCAATTTTGGCCACCGGGATAGTTTCGGGGGTTATCGGTATTGTACCGGGACCACCGGAAGGGTCCCGGGGGTCCACCGGGTGGGGCCACCTGTCCCGGAGGGCCCCGTGGGCTGAAAGTGGAAGGGAACCAGCCCCTAGTGGGCTGGGGCGCCCCCCTTGGGCCTCCCCCCATGCGCCTAGGGTTGGGAACCCTAGGGGGAGTTCCCCCTTGCCTTGGGGGGCAAGGCAACCCCTTCCCCCCCTTGTGGCCGCCCCCCCTTGAGATTCCATCTCTTGGGGCTGGCGCACCCCCCCAGGGGCCTATATAAAGGGGGGGAGGGAGGGCAGTACACAACAGCCTTGGGCGCCTCCCTCCTCCCCTGCAACACCTCTCTCTCTCTCTCGCAGAAGCTCGGCGTAGCCCTGCGGAGACCCGCTACATCCACCACCACGCCGTCGTGCTGCTGGATCTCCATTAACCTCTCCTTCCCCCTTGCTGGATCAAGAAGGAGGAGACGTCGCTGCACCGTACGTGTGTTGAACACGGAGGTGCCGTCCGTTCGGCACTCGGTCATCGGTGATTTGGATCACGGCGAGTACGACTCCGTCATCCACGTTCATTGGAACGCTTCCTCTCGCGATCTACAAGGGTATGTAGATGCACTCCCTTCCCCTCGTTGCTAGTAGACTCCATAGATGCATCTTGGTGAACGTAGGAAGATTTTAAAATTATGCTACGATTCCCTACACTCCAGCCAACTGGCGGTCCGACTGGGGGTGCGAGGGACCGCTTGGCCGGGCCAGAGGGCGGCCAAGACCTGTGCCCCGGCACGCTGAAGCCGGCGGAGCAGCCGGTGAGCCGGCTGGATGCGAGCCTAGATCGCCAGGAGCTGTTCCTCCAGCGAGCGGCCGGCGGTTGGCGAGTTCTCAAAGCCGGCTTGCCTCTTCGCTTGGCGACGGGCCTCGATGGCCTGGTTGGCGGCAGTTGAATAGTCAGGGAAATACTCTGTGCAAGAAGAAAGGAAGAAAGGAACACCAAAATCAGAAAGCAAGCCAAAGTGACAGACGGCAAGAAAGGACGAAGGGGTAGGCGGCTTACCGTCAACCAGATCTTCGATCTAGCCGTAGCCAGAGACCAGAGTCTGCCTGGCCTCAGCCCAGCCAGCCGCCTCCGTCTCGAACTCGGCCTGGAGAGCGGCTTCGCGATCCTGCGCAGCCTTCAGCGCCGCCTTGTGGCCTTCCTCCTGGTCGGCCAGCTTCTTGACCAGGCGGTCGCGCTCCTGCACCAAGGCGGCGAGCTCGGCATCCTTGGCATGAAGAGCAGTCTGGGACTCCCCCAGCTGTGCCCTCAGACTGGCGTTGGCCGCTGCAAAGTCAGAAGAAGAAGAAAAAACAGTAAGAAATCGTCAAGGAAGATCCGACCCGACTACTCAGCAGTCGGCCCGAATCTCGGGGACTACACCCAGTGGGTGCACTGACGCGCCCCCACATGAGATAAAGATCAAGTCACATACCTCGGCTCTCAGTAAGGTCGGCGGTCTTCTGAGTCAGCTCCCGAGCCTGGGAGTTGAAGGCGGCCGCTCGAAGGTTGTGATAGTCCTGCAAGATGGACAGAAGACCGAAGTAAGAACAAAAACAGCAAAGACAAAACCTCCAAGAAGTTCCAAGCCGCCTGCTCAGTAGCCGACTCAGAACTCGGGGACTACACCCAGTGGGTGCGCTGACGCGCCCCCACGGAAGAAATCAAGATCAAGAAGAGAAATCAAGATCAAGATGGGAATACTAACCCGGATGGCCGCCCGAGTCGCGAGGAACTCGTCGGTGAACTGCCTCAGCGCCGCGGCTTGGCTTTGGAGCCGGGTCCGGACGTCTTGTGCAGCCACGTTCACCATGGCCGTCCCTCCGCCTGGTGTCCACCCCGAGGTAGCGCTGGCCGCCTCTGCATCTTGGGCCGACGAGCTGGAGCCCACGGCCGGCTGTGGCTCCGACGCAGCCTTCTGCGGCTCCGACGCGGCCTTCCCCGCGCGCCGGCTCGGCAGCACCCGGACCGCCACCTCAGCCCCCGCGCCCGGCTCGCCCTCCGCCGACTGTGCAGGCGGCGGATCAGGCTGGCCGCCTTGGCCCGCCCCAGTCGGAGGGGTCGGCTCCGGCGCCTTCTCCAAGATGATGACGTCGTCGCCGCTTCCTCCCAGCCCTGGCTGGTCGCCGCTGACTCCCCCTGGCGAGGGCTCCGTGTCCCCAGGCGCCATGGAACGCAGGGGGGTGACCATCAAAACCTCCCCTGCCGCCGCCGCGGCCTCAGCCTCTACCTGGGCCCTGGCTGCGGCCTCGGCGAGTGCCTTCGCCGCCTCCTCCTCCCGAGCCGCCTGGGCGGCGGCTGCCTTCCGTGCCTCCGCCTCACGTGCCTCCTGCTCCTCCCGCGCCTCCCGCGCGTTCCTTTCCGTCACCTCCTGGAGGTCGGCGCGGGGGTCCACGCGGCGGGTGGTGCTCCCAGAGCCCCTTGGCGACTCGACGACGGAGCCGGCAGCCGCCCGCTCAAGTGACAACGGAGCTCTAATCGTTGAAGAAAAAGACGAGAGTTCAAGAACCACCAAAGAAAAGAAAGAAAGAGAGTACACAGAGAAAGAGAGCTTACGCCGACACGGTCTGCGGTTGCTTCACCACCTTGCGGAAACGACCGCCTTCGCGGCCGCCTCCTCCCGCCTGGTGGCCGCCGCCCCACCCCTGGGTTTCTTCGTTCGGCTACCGAACAGACCCTGGGCGGCGCGACGCTTCTGCCCTCCGCCCCGAGCAGGCTGCGCGGCGGAGGAGCCCGCGCCGCGACCAGATGCCGGCTGGCGGCGCGGGACGGCTTCGGCTTCATCTTCGTCCGGCCAGTCGTCAAAGGTGGCGGTGAACCCGGAGCCGCCTGCTTCGCCGCCGGCTTGGCCACCGCCCGGCTCGACGGCGTCATCCATATGGACCGCCCCCAGGTCGGGGTCCTCCAGGTCATGCTCGGTCCGGTCGGGGATGAAGCGGCGCTCCATATCTGACCCGCCGGCCAGCCGAAGTAGAGGGCTCTGTCGAAGAACAAGCCGACTAAGTCAGAGTCGGCCAAGAGATGCTCGGCAACAAGGCCAAGAGAGAGAGAGAGAAAAAGAGACAAGGGGAGCATACCGTAGGCGGAGGATTGGCTCGGCTATATGGCTCCTTGCCGAACTGCCACTCTTCAGTGAGTTGGCAGTTTGCGAGGTAGTTCACCATGTAGGCGACCTCATGGCGCGGCATCTCCTTGGTGCACATCCGGCTCGGATCGAGCTGGCCGCTCATCTGACAGATCAGATGAGGCCGGCTCTGGAGCGGAAGAACCCGGCGCGTGACAAACGCAGCCAGAAGATCGGGCCCTGTTAGGCCTTCCGACTGGACCATCACCCGCAGTCGGGCGATGGCGGCGTTTCCAGCCTGCGACAGCGTCACCGCCCGGAAGGACCACTGGGGCAGCCTGCCCGCCGGTGGGCCGGCTACGTAAGCCGGCAGGTTGATGTAGTCGCCCCGTGGAGCGATGTTCCGCACGTAGAAGTACGACTTCTGCCACTTCTGCACCGATTGGATCAGCGTGATGATGGGGAAGGGGTTGTCGGCGCCCGATCTCCGCGACGCGATGAAGGCGCCAGTATGAGCCGGCACGCCTTTACTGCGCGTGCCCAGCTTCGACTGGAAGAGCTCCCCCCAGAGCTCAAGGGTGGGGAGGACGCCGAGATAGCCCTCGCACAGGGTGACGAAGGCCGACAGCAGCACCACCGCGTTGGGGGTGAGATGGTGTGGCTGGAGCTGATAGAATTCGAGCCAGGAGCGGAAGAAGGCGCTCACTGGCAGGCCGAAGCCGCGCAAGAAGTGCGAGCGGAAGACCACCCGCTCGCCCTCCTGCGGCTCCGGCCTGATTTCCTTCGCCGGCGCGAGGCGGACCTCCACTTTGTCCGCGGTGGGCAGCCGCCGTGTGTCGCGGAGGAAGTCGACGTGGTCGTCATGGACGTTGGAGCCGTCCCAATCCCTGCCAAGCTGCTCTACAGTGGGAGGCATGGCGAAAGCTTGCACGGCGGCGGAGGAGCGTGCGGTGGAAGAGCGCGGCGGCGAGGCGCTGTCGCGAGAACGGGCGAGCGAAGAAGACGGTGGAAGTAGGAGGAGCGTGCGAGGGCCTGCCGCCCTCCACCTCCCCCTACTTATAGCCTCACAAGGCCGAAGAGGCCGGACGTGGGGGGAGACGTGGGATTAACTACGCCCACTCCCCCCACGTCTCGCGATTATTGCGCATAAGTGCGAGCCGAAACTGCCGCACGGAACGTGCGGGCGGTTTCGGGATACAAAGGATCCGCGCCTGGGCCGGGGCGCGGACATGGCGGGCCCCCTCCCTGCGGCGACGTCCCGTCACGCGCGTGGGCTGGCAGGCTTTCCGGCCACGTGGTTCGCCGACGGCCCGTGGCCGGCCCGTGGCCCGGTGCACGTGCCAGCGGGTTCCCGCCCTCCGACTCCAGAAGATTTCGACTCAGGCGGCGCGCCTGACCAAGGCCGGCTCCCAGCTGCCGGCTTGTTACGATAGGAAGCTGATCGAGCTTCTCAACCCCCATTCTACCTCGAAGCCCAATCAGCTTCGGGGACTACTGTCGGAGTAATTGGCCATGGGTAGCCTAACCGACTGCCCCTGGTTCTTCTGAAAAAATTATCAGGCCTTCGGGCCTCCAAGCACTCCGAGCATTGGGCCGCCTTCCCTGGCCGGCTACCTCTGCAGCCGACTTCCGGAACGCGACCCAGCCGCACCAACTCCTCCCCAGGACGACTATGGGGTGGCCGACTCCAAGAAGCCGGCCAAGAAGGACGCCGACTCCTAGGAGCCGGCCAAGACCACAACCACTTCAAGCCACTCCCACATTATGGCGACGCGACGGGGTGTGGCCACAGTGCGGCCCACTACCCCCAAAGCCCGAGGCGGGCATGGCTACAGGAGGCCGTACGGGACGGCCAACTCCCGTGCGGCCCGGCTCTGTAGCCATGCTGGCCTCGACGTCACCCACTACCGACTCCCGTACAGCCCGCGGGCGGCGGGCCCCTTCAGCCAGAGAGAGGCGTGAAGGCGGCCCGGCCTTTCCCAGTCGGCCAAGAGCGTAGCCGGCCTCCAGAAGCCGGCTACTCCCTTCCTCGAAGCAGGAGCCCCATTAAGGAGACAAGACGAGGTAAGGCTACAGTGAGAGCCCCCGAGGCGGCCCACTGTAGCCACGCTTACCTCGACAAAGCCCTCGTCATCAGAGGCGCAGCTACAGTAAGCAGCCGCCGACAAGACCCTAGGCGGTGGGGCCGGCCTGTCGACCAAGTAGCCGGCAGCCGGCGGGACCCACCAGCCAGCGGGACCCAGCAGCCGGCGGAGAAGCCGGCGAGCGTAGACACTGACGGCTGGGACCAGAGCCCAACCGGATTACCATTGTACCCCCGGGGGGTAGGCCTATATAAACCCCCCGGAGCACCCATGCAAAGGGTTCGCCTCTGAGCATAGAGGGTCCTTCTAAGCATAGCACACACACCATAGATAGAGAGAAGCAAGAGCTAGCCTTGTTCTTCTTCTCCCTCGATCTCAACAGCTCTAGGAGCGATTGTAGCTACCTTTCATCGATCTAGTGATCATGCGGAGACCCCGCATCGCAGGATTAGGGGTGTTATCTCCTCGGAGAGCCCCGAACCTGGGTAAGATCCGCCGGCGTGCATGTCTTCGCCTCATCCCGTTTCCAGGCACCGGCGACGTTTTATTGGCTCCCACAATGATAAGCCATCCCTTGGCATATGTCGCACCAACCACCCGACACCCAGTGGGAGTAGGATTCCCCCTTCCCTAGTTGGAGTAGGAGAGGGATGGAAGGGGGAGAAGGAGAGAAGGAAAGGGGGGCCGACCCCCCCTCCCAATTCGGATTGGGATTGGGGGGCGCCTCCACCTTGGCCGCCTCCTCCTCCTTTCCACTATGGCCCATTAAGGCCCATTGACTCCCCAGGGGATTCCGGTAACCCCCCGGTACTCCGGTATATGCCCGAACTCTCTCGAAACCTTTCCGATGTCCAAACATAGTCATCCAATATATCGATCTTTATGTCTCGACCATTTTGAGACTCCTCGTCATGTCCGTGATCATATCCGGGACTCCGAACGACCTTTGGTACATCAAAACACATAAACTCATAATACCGATTGCCACCGAATGTTAAGCGTGCGGACCCTACGGGTTCGAGAACTATGTAGACATGACCGAGACACGTCTCCGGTCAATAACCAATAGCGGAACCTGGATGTTCATATTGGCTCCCACATATTCTATAAAGATCTTTATCGGTCAAACCGCATAACAACATACGTTGTTCCCTTTGTCATCGGTATGTTACTTCCCCGAGATTCGATCGTCGGTATCTCAATACCTAGTTCAATCTCGTTACCGGCAAGTCTCTTCACTCGTTCTGTAATGCATCATCCCACAACTACCTCATTAGTCACATTGCTTGCAAGGCTTATAGTGATGTGCATTATCGAGAGGGCCCAGAATACCTCTCCGACAATCGAAGTGACAAATCCTAATCTTGATCTATGCCAACTCAACAAGTACCATCGGAGACACCTATAGAGCACCTTTATAATCACCCAGTTACGTTGTGATGTTTGGTAGCACACAAAGTGTTCCTCCGGTATTCGGGAGTTGCATAATCTCAAAGTCATAGGAACATGTATAAGTCATGAAGAAAGCAATATCAATATACTAAACGATCAAGTGCTAAGCTAACAGAATGGGTCAAGTCAATCACATCATCCTCTAATGATGTGATCCCGTTAATCAAATGACAACTCATGTCTATGGCTAGGAAACTTAACCATCTTTGATTCAACGAGCTAGTCAAGTAGAGGCATACTAGTGACACTCTGTTTGTCTATGTATTCACACATGTACTAAGTTTCGGTTAATACAATTCTAGCATGAATAATAAACATTTATCATGATATAAGGAAATATAAATAATAACTTTATTATTGCCTCTAGGGCATATTTCCTTCAGTCTCCCACTTGCACTAGAGTCAATAATCTAGGTTACACAATAATGATTCTAACACCCATGGAGTCTTGGTGTTGATCATGTTTTGCTCGTGAGAGAGGCTTAGTTAACGGGTCTGCAATATTCAGATCTGTATGTATCTTGCAAATCTCTATGTCTCCCTCCTTGACTTGATCGCGGATGGAATTGAAGCGTCTCTTGATGTGCTTGGTTCTCTTGTGAAATCTGGATTCCTTTGCCAAGGCAATTGCACCAGTATTGTCACAAAAGATTTTCATTGGACCCGATGCACTAGGTATGACACCTAGATCGGATATGAACTCCTTCATCCAGACTCCTTCATTTGCTGCTTCCGAAGCAGTTATGTACTCCGCTTCACACGTAGATCCCGCCACGACGCTTTGCTTAGAACTGCACCAACTCAAAGCTCCACCGTTCAATATAAACACGTATCCGGTTTGTGACTAAGAGTCATCCGGATCAGTGTCAAAGCTTGCATCGACGTAACCATTTATGACGAGCTCTTTGTCACCTCCATAAACGAGAAACATATCCTTAGTCCTTTTCAGGTATCTCAGGATGTTCTTGACCGTTGTCCAGTGATCTACTCCTGGATTACTTTGGTACCTTCTTGCTAAACTGGTAGCAAGGCACACATCAGGTCTGGTACACAGCATTGCATACATGATAGAGCCTATGGCTGAAGCATAGGGAACACCTTTCATTTTCTCTCTATCTTCTGCAGTGGTCGGGCATTGAGTCTGACTCAACTTCACACCTTGTAACACAGGCAAGAACCCTTTCTTTGCTTGATCCATTTTGAACTTTTTCAAAACTTCATCAAGGTATGTGCTTTGTGAAAGTCCAATTAAGCGTCTTGATCTATCTCTATAGATCTTGATGCCCACAATATAAGCAACTTCACCGAGGTCTTTCATTGAAAAACTCTTGTTCAAGTATCCTTTTATGCTATCCAGAAATTCTATATCATTTCCAATCAATAATATGTCATCCACATATAATATTAGAAATGCTACAGAGCTCCCAGTCACTTTCTTGTAAATACAGGCTTTTCCAAAAGTCTGTATAAAACCATATGCTTTGATCACACTATCAAAATGTTTATTCCAACTCCGGGATGCTTGCACCAGTCCATAAATGGATCGCTGGAGCTTGCACACTTTGTTAGCATCCTTTGGATCGATAAAACCTTCTGGTTGCATCATATATAACTCTTCTTCCAGAAATCCATTTAGGAATGCAGTCTTTACATCCATTTGCCAAATTTCATAATCATAAAATGCAGCAATTGCTAACATGATTCGGACGGACATAAGCATCGCTACTGGTGAGAAGGTCTCATCGTAGTCAACTCCTTGAACTTGTCGAAAACCTTTCGCAACAAGTCGAGTTTTGTAGACAGTAACATTACCGTCAGCGTCAGTCTTCTTCTTGAAGATCCATTTATTCTCGATGGCTTGCCGATCATCGGGCAAGTCAACCAAAGTCCACACTTTGTTCTCATACATGGATCCCATCTTAGATTTCATGGCCTCAAGCCATTTCGCGGAATCTGGGCTCATCATCGCTTCCTCATAGTTCATAGGTTCGTCATGGTTAAGTAACATGACCTCCAGAACAGGATTACCGTACCACTCTGGTGCGGATCTTACTCTGGTTGACCTACGAGGTTCGGTAGTAACTTGATCTGAAGTTACATGATCATCATCATTAGCTTCCTCACTAATTGGTGTAGGAGTCACAGGAACAAATTTCTGTGATGAACTACTTTCCAATAAGGGAGCAGATACAGTTACCTCATCAAGTTCAACTTTCCTCCCACTCACTTTAGAGAGAAACTCCTTCTCTAGAAAGGATCCATTCTTAGCAACGAATGTCTTGCCTTCGGATCTGTGATAGAAGGAGTACCCAACAGTCTCCTTTGGGTATCCTATGATGACACATTTCTCCGATTTGGGTTCTAGCTTATCAGGTTGAAGCTTTTTCACATAAGCATCGCAGCACCAAACTTTAAGAAACGACAACTTTGGTTTCTTGCCAAACCACAGTTCATAAGGTGTCATCTCAACGGATTTAGATGGTGCCCTATTTAACGTGAATGCAGCCGTCTCTAAAGCATAACCCCAAAACGATAGCGGTAAATCAGTAAGAGACATCATAGATTGCACCATATCTAGTAAAGTACGATTACGACGTTCGGAAACACCATTACGCTGTGGTGTTCCGGGTGGCGTGAGTTGCGAAACTATTCCGCATTGTTTCAAATGAAGACCAAACTCCTAACTCAAATATTCTCCTCCACGATCAGATTGTAGAAACTTTATTTTCTTGTTACAATGATTTTCCACTTCACTCTGAAATTCCTTGAACTTTTCAAACGTTTCAGACTTATGTTTCATAAAGTAGATATACCCATATCTGCTCAAATCATCTATGAAGGTGAGAAAATAACCATACCTGCCGCGAGCCTCAACATTCATCGGACCACATACATCAGTATGTATGATTTCCAACAAATCTGTTGCTCGCTCCATTGTTCCGGAGAACGGAGTTTTAGTCATCTTGCCCATGAGGCATGGTTCGCAAGTACCAAGTGATTCATAATAAAGTGATTCCAAAAGTCCATCAGAATGGAGTTTCTTCATGCGCTTTACACCAATATGTCCGAAACGGCAGTGCCACAAATAAGTTGCACTATCATTATCAACTCTGCATCTTTTGGCTTCAATATTATGAATATGTGTGTCACTACTATCGAGATTCAACAAAAATAGACCACTCTTCAAGGGTGCATTACCATAAAAGATATTAATCATATAAATAGAACAACCATTATTCTCTGATTTAAATGAATAACCGTCTCGCATCAAACAAGATCCAGATATAATGTTCATGCTTAACGCTGGCACCAAATAACAATTATTCAGGTCTAAAATTAATCCCGAAGGTAGATGTAGCGGTAGCGTGCCGACGGCGATCACATCGACTTTGGAACCATTTCCCACCCACATCGTCACCTCGTCCTTAGCCAATCTTCGCTTAATCCGTAGTCCCTGTTTCGAGTTGCAAATATTAGCAACATAACCAGTATCAAATACCCAGGTGCTACTGCGAGCATTAGTAAGGTACACATCAATAACATGTATATCACATATACCTTTGTTCACCTTGCCATCCTTCTTATCCGCCAAATACTTGGGGCAGTTCCGCTTCCAGTGACCAGTCCCTTTGCAGTAGAAGCACTCAGTCTCAGGCTTAGGTCCAGACTTGGGCTTCTTCACTTGAGCAGCAACTTGCTTGCCGTTCTTCTTGAAGTTCCCCTTCTTCCCTTTACCCTTTTTCTTGAAACTGGTGGTCTTGTTCACCATCAACACTTGATGCTCCTTCTTGATTTCCACCTCCGCAGCCTTTAGCATTGCGAAGAGCTCGGGAATTGTCTTATCCATCCCTTGCATGTTATAGTTCATCATGAAGATCTAGTAGCTTGGTGGCAGTGATTGAAGAATTCTGTCAATGACACTATCATCAGGAAGATTAACTCCCAGTTGAATCAAGTGATTGTTATACCCAGACGTTTTGAATATATGCTCACTGACAGAACTATTCTCCTCCATCTTGCAGCTGTAGAACTTATTGGAGACTTCATATCTCTCAATCTGGGCATTTGCTTGAAATATTAACTTCAACTCCTGGAACATCTCATATGCTCCATGATGTTCAAAATGTCATTGAAGTCCCGGTTCTAAGCCATAAAGTCCCGGTTCTATCGAGTAGTCATCAGCTTTGCTCTGCCAGACGTTCATAACATCTGGCGTTGCACCTGCAGCGGGTTTGGCACCTAGCGGTGCTTCCAGGACGTAATTCTTCTGTGCAGCAATGAGGATAATCCTCAAGTTACGGACCCAGTCCGTGTAGTTGCTACCATCATCTTTCAACTTAGCTTTCTCTAGGAACGCATTAAAATTCAACGGAACAACAGCACGGGCCATCTGTCTACAACAACATAGACATGCAATGATAAATTAAAGTTCAATTAATCATATTACTAAAGAACTCCCACTTAGATAGACATCCCTCTAATCATCTAAGTGATCATGTGATCCATATCAACTAAACCATGTCCGATCATCACGTGAGATGGAGTAGTTTTCAATGGTGAACATCACTATGTTGATCATATCTACTATATGATTCACGCTCGACCTTTCGGTCTCAGTGTTCCGAGGCCATATCTCCATATGCTAGGCTCGTCAAGTTTAACCCGAGTATTCTGCGCGTGCAAAACTGGCTTGCACCCGTTGTATGTGAACGTAGAGCTTATCACACCCGATCATCACGTGGTGTCTCGGCATGACGAACTTTCACAACGGTGCATACTCAGGGAGAACACTTATACCTTGAAATTTAGTGGGAGATCATCTTATAATGCTACCAGCGAACTAAGCAAAATAAGATGCATAAAGGATAAACATCACATGCAATAAATATAAGTGATATGATATGGCCATCATCATCTTGTGCCACTGATCTCCATCTCCAAAGCACCGTCATGATCACCATCGTCACCGGCGCGACACCTTGATCTCCATCGTAGCATCATTGTCGTCTCGCCAACTATTGCTTCTACAACTATTGCTACCGCTTAGTGATAAAGTAAAGCAATTACATGGTGATTGCATTTCATACAATAAAGCGACAACCATATGGCTCCTGCCAGTTGCCGATAACTCTCCTACAAAACATGATCATCTCATACAATAAAATTTAGCATCATGTCTTGACCATATACATCACAACATGCCCAGCAAAAACAAGTTAGACATCCTCTACTTTGTTGTTGCAAGTTTTACGTGGTTGCTACGGGTTGAGCAAGAACCGTTCTTACCTACGCATCAAACCACAACGATTTTTCGTCAAGTATGTGATGTTTTAACCTTCAACAAGGACCGGGCGTAGCCACACTCGATTCAACTAAAGTTGGAGAAAGTAACACCCGCCAGCCACCTGTGTGCGAAGCACGTCAGTAGAACAGTCTCGCGTAAGCGTATGCGTAATGTCGGTCCGGGCCGCTTCATCCAACAATACCGCCGAATCAAAGTATGACATGCTGGTAAGCAGTATGACTATCATCGCCCACAACTCACTTGTGTTCTACTCGTGCATATAACATCTACGCATAAACCTGGCTCGGATGCACTGTTGGGGAACGCAGTAATTTCAAAAAAATCCTACGCACACGCAAGATCATGGTGATGCATAGCAACGAGAGGGGAGAGTGTTGTCCACGTACCCTCGTAGACCGTAAGCGGAAGCGTCATGACAACGCGGTTGATGTAGTCGTACATCTTCATGATTGACCGATCCTAGTACCGAAAGTACGGCACCTCCGCGATCTGCACACGTTCGGCTCGGTGACGTCCCACAAACTCACGATCCAGCAGAGTGTCGAGGGAGAGCTTCGTCAGCACGACGGCGTGATGACGGTGATGATGAAGCTACTGGCGCAGGGCTTCACCTAAGCATTACAATGATATGACCGAGGTGGGTTATGGTGGAGGGGGGCACCGCACACGGCTAAGAGATCAATAATCAACTTGTGTGTCTATGGGGTGCCCCCCTCCCTAGTTGGAGTAGGAGAGGGAAGGAAAGGGGGGTCGGCCCCCTTCCCAATTTGGATTGGGCTTCGGGGGGCGCCCCCACCTTGGCCGCCTCCTCCTCCTTTCCACTATGGCCCATTAAGGCCCATTGACTCGCCGGGGGGTTCCCGTAACCCCCCGGTACTCCGGTATATGCCCGAACTCTCTCGAAACCTTTCCGATGTCCAAACATAGTCTTCCGGTATATCGATCTTTATGTCTCGACCATTTCGAGACTCCTAGTCATGTCCGCGATCATATCCGGGACTCCGAACTACCTTTGGTACATCAAAACACATAAACTCATAATACCGATCATCATCGAACGTTAAGCGTGCGGACCCTACAGGTTCGAGAACTATGTAGACATGACCGAGACACATCTCCGGTCAATAACCAATAGCGGAACCTGGATGTTCATATTGGCTCCCACATATTCTACGAAGATCTTTATCGGTCAAACCGCATAACAACATACGTTGTTCCCTTTGTCATCGGTATGTTACTTGCCCGAGATTCGATCGTCGGTATCTCAATACCTAGTTCAATCTCGTTACCGGCAAGTCTCTTTACTCATTCTGTAATGCATCATCCCGAAACTAACTCATTAGTCACATAATATTGCTTGCAAGGCTTATAGTGATGTGCATTACCGAGAGGGCCCAGAGATACCTCTCCGACAATTGGAGTGACAAATCCTAATCTTAATCTATGCCAACTCAAAAAGTACCATCGGAGACACCTATTGAGCACCCTTATAATCACCCAGTTACATTGGGACGTTTGGTAGCACACAAAGTGTTCCTCCGACATTCGGGAGTTGCATAATCTCATAGTCATAGGAACATGTATAAGTCATGAAGAAAGCAATAGCAATATACTAAACGATCAAGTGCTAAGCTAACGGAATGGGTCAAGTCAATCACATCATTCTCTAATGATGTGATCCTGTTAATCAAATGACAACTCATGTCTATGGCTAGGAAACTTAACCATCTTTGATTCAATGAGCTAGTCAAGTAGAGGCATACTAGTGACACTCTGTTTGTCTATGTATTCACACATGTACTAAGTTTCCGGTTAATACAATTCTAGCATGAATAATAAACATTTATCATGATATAAGGAAATATAAATAACAACTTTATTATTGCCTTTAGGGCATATTTCCTTCAGTATCGTTCTTTTCTGACCTTCACAGATGATTTAAGCAAATATGGGTATATCTACTTGATGAAACATAAGTCTGAAACATTTGAAAAGTTCAAAGAATTTCATAGTGAAGTAGAAAATCATCGTAACAAGAAAATAAAGTTTCTGCGATCTGATAGTGGAGGAGAATATTTGAGTTACGAGTTTGGTCTTCATTTGAAACAATGCAGAATAGTTTCACAACTCAGGCCAACCGGAACAACATAGCGTGATGGTGTGTCCGAACGTCGTAACCGCACTTTATTAGATATGGTGTGATCTATGATGTCTCTTACTGATTTACCGCTATCGTTTTGGGGTTATGCTTTAGAGACGGCTTCATGTTAAATAGGGCAAGAAACCCAAGTTGTTTTTTCTTAAAGTTTGGGGCTGCGATGCTTATGTGAAAAAGCTTCAACCTGATAAGCTCGAACCCAAATCGGAGAAATGTGTCTTCATAGGATACCCAAAAGAGACTGTTGGGTACACCTTCTATCATAGATCCGAAGGCAAGACATTCGTTGCTAAGAATGGATCATTTCTAGAGAAGGAGTTTCTCTCGAAAGAAGTGAGTGGGAGGAAAGTAGAACTTGATGAGGAAACTGTACCTGCTCCCTTATTGGAAAGTAGTTCATCACAGAAATCAGTTCCTGTGACTCCTACACCAATTAGTGAGGAAGCTAATGATGATGATCATGTAACTTCAGATCAAGTTGCTACCGAACCTCGTAGGTCAACGAGAGTAAGATCCACACCAGAGTGGTACGGTAATCCTGTTCTGGAGGTCATGTTACTTGACCATGACGAACCTACGAACTATGAGGAAGCAATGATGAGCCCAGATTCCGCGAAATGGCATGAGGCCATGAAATCTGAGATGGGATCCATGTATGAGAACAAAGCGTGGACTTTGGTTGACTTGCCCGATTATCGGCAAGCCATAGAGAATAAATGGATCTTCAAGAAGAAGATTGACTCTGACGGTAATGTTACTGTCTACAAAGCTCGACTTGTTGCGAAAGGTTTTCGACAAGTTCAAGGAGTTGACTATGATGAGACCTTCTCACCCGTAGCGATGCTTAAGTCCGTCCGAATCATGTTAGCAATTGCCGCATTTTATGATTATGAAATTTGGCAAATGGATGTAAAAACTGCATTCCTGAATGTATTTCTGGAAGAAGAGTTGTATATGATGCAACCAGAAGATTTTATCGATCCAAAGGATGCTAACAAAGTGTGCAAGCTCCAACGATCCATTTATGGACTGGTGCAAGCATCTCGGAGTTGGAATAAACGTTTTGATAGTGTGATCAGAGCATATGGTTTTATACAGACTTTTGGAGAAGCCTGTATTTACAAGAAAGTGAGTGGGAGCTCTGTAGCATTTCTAATATTATATGTGGATGACATATTGTTGATTGGAAATGATATAGAATTTCTTGATAGCATAAAAGGATACTTGAACAAGAGTTTTTCAATGAAAGACCTCGGTGAAGCTGCTTATATATTGGGCATCAAGATCTATAGAGATAGATCAAGACGCTTAATTGGACTTTCACAAAGCACATACCTTGATAAAGTTTTGAAGAAGTTCAAAATGGATCAAGCAAAGAAAGGGTTCTTGCCTGTGTTACAAGGTATGAAGTTGAGTCAGACTCAATGCCCGACCACCGCAGAAGATAGAGAGAAAATGAAAGTCATTCCCTATGCTTCAACCATAGGTTCTATCATGTATGCAATGTTGTGTACCAGACCTGATGTGTGCCTTGCTATTAGTTTAGCAGGGAGGTACCAAAGTAATCCAGGAGTGGATCACTGGACAGCGGTCAAGAACATCCTAAAATACTTGAAAAGTGCTGGGGATATTACCACTGGGGGTAAACCGGCCAGGAGAGGCCGGGTTAACTTCATAAGTAGTTCATCTGTATCTGAAGCCCATGAAGACAGACAGTGATGCTTCATGAAGGCCCAGGGCCCAAAGCCGGTTTAAGGCCTGTAGACACAAACCGGTATTGAGATGTAAACTTGTGTTGTAAGATAGAAGTAGCAGAGACCGAGCCGGACACGATTATGAGCCGGCCTCGGAGTCTGTAAACCGACGGGCGTCAACCCATGTATATAAGGGGACGACCCGGCAGCGGTTCAGGGAGAACAGACAACAACTCGAGACTCAGGCAAAGCGTATTCGCTCCCTGGTCATCGAAACCCCATCAATTCCATCACAACTAGACATAGGCTTTTACCTTCATCGTAAGGGGCCAAACTAGTATAAAACTCTCTTGCGTCCCTTGTCCGCTTTAACCCTTTAAGCTAACCCGTAGCGATGGCTCCACGACTAAGTCCCTGCCGTGACAAAACCACGACAGTTGGCGCCCACCGTGGGGCTATCGCATGATGGTGTCAAGTCTTTAGAGGGCAACTTTGAAGGGCTCAAGGGTTACGCTGTGGGCCGGATGACCAAGAGTCGTTGCGGCAAGCTCTACATCGACGATGCAGGCTGGGGCCCCGAGGCCGGCTCAATCGAGTACGGGTACCGGGTCCCCTTTGGTGGCATACACGTTTTCATTGGCAAGATCGGTGAACCGGGCCCTGAGCCGGACATCTGCACCGACCTCGTCGAAACGGCTCAGCGTGCGAGATTTGCCCGAGTCAAGCCTGTCATGAAGCGTGCCTTCGTGGGAGTTATCCATGGAGGTGAATCTGAGGATAGATCGGAATCTGGTGGTGAGACCGTCATTTATTCCGGCGACGAGTCATCGACTGGAGAGACCGAGTCGTTATATCAGTTACAAGATGGCCGGATTGGGGGCTGTTCCGATGGCGACAGTATTCCGGACCCCTTTGATCTGCCAAACCGGGTGGCGATCTTCATGGCCGGCACGCAACCAGCGCTCCACTCTTCGACCGTAGCGGTGATGATTTCCGGATCAGCGGCGGCGACAGCGGCTGGGGCAGGAGGCCCTGTGCGACCGCCAGCTCAGGTTCTATCTGATTTCTTTGACGTGTTGGCAACGCTGATGGCGGAGGTTAACTCGACGGATCAGGATGCACACAATACGGAAATCGCGAAAGTGAAAGATCAGATCACCCAGGCAAAAGCCGACTTAGCAGCTGAGGATACCAGGATAGCCGCGGAGCAGGCCGCTTTGGCTACACAAGCTTACCGGATTATGCTGGATCAGAGTGCGTCGAACGAACTCTTGAAGAGGAGGCACCGATCTCGCCTGCCGCCGGTTTATGACGCTAGAAATCTCTTTAACACCCCAGGAGCACGGGCCAGTAATCCGCCGGTGGTAAACCGGGCAGAGGCACCCGAAGCAGGGGCGCCGGTTCAGCCACGTTTGGTGGATCCGCCTCGTCAGAACAACATTATGGTACCTCATGTCCCCACGCCACCGGGTCATTATTCTAACCCAATGGACAACATTGTCGCTGCCGCTTCACGGCTGGCGGCCATCCCAATCGAAGGCGATTCTCTAGCAGCGGTCGAGACGTGTCGGGTTAAGGAGCTTCTTCAGACAGCCTTGGTTCAACGGGAGGCTTATTCATATAGTTGCGATCGGATTCATTCCACTCCCTGTCCAAGCCGGAGTTACAGCAGGCATATGGATGAACCGACAGTATCAAGCAATGCACAGAACCGTGATCCGCCCCATGCCCATAACTCCGCGGGTGGTGCTGGTGATGCTCAGGAGGTGGTGGACCGGGCTCGGGCACGCAGAGAGGCCGAGTTAGCGGCGCAGCACGAGGCCCGTCAGCTTACTCCGGTTCGTCCAACCACATCGGTGGAACCAAGAGTTACCTCTAGTTCCTTGGGAGTGCCATGTCTTGTCCCAGCGTTGCGCAATGTGCGCCTGCCCAAGGATTTCAAGGGCCCACGCAAGGTGCCGAATTACACCGCCGATTTATCCCCTGAAACATGGGTTGAAAGCTACGAGATGGCCATGGAGATGCTGGATGTGGATGATGCGGCATGTGCGAAGTACTTCACCATGATGCTAGAAGGAACGACCCGCACTTGGCTAAAGAGCTTACCGGCTAATTCTATCAGGTCATGGGCCGAGTTGAGAGCCCGGTTTATTCAGAATTTCAAGGATACATGCAAGCAGCCCATGTCAATTGTGGACTTAGTTGCCTGTGTCCAGGAGGAAGGAGAGTCAACAACCCATTGGGTGCGCCGGGTTTCGGAGATTTTGCATTCATCAGACCGCATCAACGCTGACACCGCAATTTTAACATTGGAAGGCAATTGCCGGTTTGAACCCTTGAAGTTGAAGTTGGGACGGCTCAAACGTCATTGTAATGACATGGGAACCCTCATGGCTGCACTGGTGAAGTATGCCGACTCTGATAGTACCAAGGATCCCGAGTCTGACGATGATAAGACAGGGAAGGGAAAGAAGAGCGGCAACGCCAAGGGGCAGCACCACAACCCGGCGGGTCATGGAAACGGCGGCAAGCGTAAAGCGGACCCCGGTTTAGACTTTGTGGCTAACACTAATACACACAACAAGGGCCAGCGGCGTAAGGGTAAACCACCCCGGTGCAGTGGAATGTCGAATCCTAATCTGGACCGTTTGTTGTATCTGTTGAACCAGCCCTGTCCAAAGCATGGAACGAAGGAGGAACCGTCTACACACCTCTGGAAAGATTGTTACATCATGAAAGAGTTCAAAAATTCTGATTCTTTCCGGTATGATCATGGATCAGGAGGCAGTTCGGGCTCTGGTTCTCATGGGCCGGGTTATGGCGGAGGAAATTCCGGTTCAGGATTCCATGGCAATCAGGGTGGACATAACAATCAAAGTAATCAAGGTAACCATGGTGGCTATAATCATCAGGGCAATCAGCAGCAGCAGCAGTCGGGTTTCCAGAGCAACCCGAAGCAGTTGAATAGTGGATAGTATCATGTCTTCACCACTAGCTTGGACAAGCGTGATCAGAAGCTTCATAAAAGGGTGGTGAATGCCGTTGAACCGGCGGTGCCCCGTTATTTGCGCTGGTCCGAGAAGCCCATTGTGTGGAGTAGAGAAGATCATCCACCCTGGGTTGACAATCCAGGTCATCTAGCTCTGGTGCTGGCACCTCAGGTGGGAGGTTATAAGTTCACTAAGGTACTCATGGATGGAGGGAGTAGTATCAATATCCTTTATTATGAAACTTTCCGTCGCATGGGGCTAACAGATAAAAATCTTAAACCGTCCAATACGGTGTTCCATGGTGTGGTGCCTGGTAAGTCGGCATATCCTGTTGGTAAGATAGCTTTGGAGGTGGCTTTTGGAGATGAGCATGACTCGAGATCAGAAACCTTGACCTTTGAAGTGGTAAAAATCAGAAGCCCGTATCATGCCCTATTTGGACGGCCAGCTTATGCTAAGTTTATGGCACGGCCTTGTTATGTCTATCTACAGCTCAAGATGCCGGGTCACAAGGGAACTATAACCGTGCATGGAAGCCGCAAGATTGCTCTGGAGTGTGAGGAAGGTGATGCGGCTTATGCTGAGTCGGTTTGTGCAGCAGAGGAGTTGAAGTTTTACAAGGACAATGTTGATCCGGCAGATATGACTTCGTTGAAGAAACCAACTACGGAGCATGATCCGGCCCTGAAGTTTAAATCGGCTGATGAGACTAAACTTGTTGACTTCATGCCTGGTGATTCGTCCAAGCAGTTTAGCATCAGCGCTAACTTGGATCCGAAATAGGAAAGCGCGCTCATCGAGTTCATCCGTGAGAATCGGGACATCTTTGCATGGAAGCCTTCTGACATGCCTGGTGTACCGAGAGAACTCACTGAGCACACTCTCAATGTTGATCCTAAGTATAAACCGGTCAAGCAGTTTCTCCGCCGGTTCAATGAAGAAAGACGCAAAGCTATTGGAGAAGAAGTAGCCAGGCTCTTGGCGGCTGGATTTATTGTTGAAGTATTCCATCCTGAGTGGTTGGCTAATCCGGTGCTGGTCCTCAAGAAGAATGGCACTTGGCATATGTGTGTGGACTACACAGATCTCAACAAATCTTGTCCAGCAGATCCTTTTGCCCTCCCCCTTATTGATCAAATTATTGATGCTACGGCGGGTTGTGAGCGTTTAAGTTTTTTGGATGCATATTCTGGTTATCATCAGATCAAAATGGCAGTTAAGGACCAGGAGAAGACAGCCTTCATAACTCCCTTTGGAGCCTTCTGCTATGTGTCCATGCCCTTTGGGCTCAAGAGTGCACAGGCAACTTATCAACGGTGTGTGCAGAATTGTCTTCATAAACAGATCGGCCGCAATGTTCATGACTATGTGGATGATATTGTGGTAAAATCAAGGAAGAAGGAGACATTGATTGATGACTTGAAGGAAACCTTTGATAACCTATGGGTTTATAAAATGATGCTTAATCCGGCCAAATGTGTCTTTGGTGTACCTACAGGGAAGCTCCTGGGCTTTTTGGTGTCTAACAGGGGCATTGAAGCTAATCCGGAAAAGATGAAAGCCATCACCTCCTTGGCTAAACCAAAGTGTATCAATGATGTTCAACGCCTGGTAGGCCGGATTGCCGCATTGAGCCGTTTTGTCAGTCGCCTCGGCGAGAAGGCCATCCCTTTGTATCAGGTGCTGAAGAAAACGGATAACTTCGTCTGGAGTGACGCCGCTAATGAAGCATTTGAGGACTTAAAGCGGAAGCTAGCTAATCCGCCGGTTCTCGCTGCTCCGGTTGACAAAGAGCCATTGTTGCTATATGTGGCAGCTAACGCTCGGGCTATTAGTGTGGCTATTGTGGTGGAGCGCAAGGAGGCAGGAAAGGAATATCCGGTTCAGCGTCCGGTTTACTATATTAGTGAGGTACTCATTGAATCCAAGCAGAGGTACCCGCATTGGCAAAAATTGGTGTATGGGGTTTTCATGGCAAGCCGGAAGCTTAAGCAGTATTTCCAAGGTCATCCCATCACGGTGGTCAGCTCTGCTCCTTTGGGGGATATAATCCAGAATAGGGAGGCAACTGGTCGGATTGCTAAGTGGGCTGTCGAGCTCGGGCCTCACGGGTTGAAATACATACCCCGAACGGCGATCAAATCTCAGGCACTTATGGATTTCATCAATGATTGGATAGAATTACAAGCGCCAGAAGAGAAGTCGGATCACACTTATTGGACTATTCATTTTGATGGGTCCAGGCAATTGGAGGGCTCGGGGACTGGAGTCGTGTTAACTTCCCCACGAGGTGATAAGTTTTGTTATGTTCTCCGTTTAATGTTCCCTTGCACTAATAATGCAGCTGAATATGAGGCCTTACTCCATGGTCTTCGGATGGCTAAGGAGATGAATCTCAGCCGAGTTAAGTGCTTCGGTGACTCGGATCTGGTGGCTCAACAAGTGTCCGGCACTTGGGATTCCAAGGACCCACTAATGGCAGCATATCGTCGTGAGGTGGATATTGTTGCAGGTCACTTCAAAGGTTATCAGGTGGATCATGTGGACCGGCGGAAGAATGAAGCGGCAGACGCTTTAAGCCGCCTAGGTTCCCAACGTAAACCGGTTCCACCTAATGTCTTCCTGGATGTTTTGCATAATCCGTCCGTCAAGCTCCATGGTGAAGAGGATTTGGCTGTTCCTGATCCGGAGGCTCAGTTGGTGGCAGCTCTACATGTTATCCCGGATTGGACGGTTCCGTATCTGGCGTATATAAACCGGGGCGAGTTACCAGAGGATGAAACTTTGGCCAGACAGATAACCCGGCGGTCCAAGTCCATGACTATTATCAATGGAGAGTTACATCATTGCAGTGTGACAGGGGCGTTTCAACGCTGTGTATCTCCTGAGGAAGGCCGTGAAATTTTGCATGAGATCCACGAAGGAGATTGTGGACACCACGCCGGTTCAAAATCTTTGGTGGCCAAGGCATTTTGTCACGGTTTCTATTGGTTGACAGCTCATGCTGATGCCGAGGACTTGGTTAAAAGATGTGATGGCTGTCAGAAATTCTCACGGCGTGCTCATGTCCCAGCTCAAGAATTGAGGATGATTCCAATCACCTGGCCATTTGCAACTTGGGGCCTGGATATGGTTGGGCCTTTCAAGAGGTCCAAGGACAACAAGACCCACCTTTTGGTGGCGGTTGATAAGTTCATGAAGTGGGTGGAGGCAGAGCCAGTTAGTAAGTGTGACGCAGCCACGGCAGTTCAATTCATCAAAAAGGTGATCTTCCGGTTTGGCTTTCCACACAGCATTATAACAGACAATGGTACCAATCTGTCAAAGGGTGCCATGAAGGAGTCCTGTCAACGTGAGCACATCCGGCTTGACGTGTCATCAGTGGCTCACCCCCAGTCCAATGGTCAATCGGAGAGGGCCAATCAAGAGATCTTGAGAGGCATCAAACCCCGGCTTATGGTTCCTTTGCAATGGACGCCGGGTTGTTGGGTTGAGGAGTTACCTTCAGTGTTATGGAGCATCAATACCACACCCAACAGATCGACAGGCTACACGCCGTTCTTCATGGTTTATGGAGCGGAAGCGGTTCTTCCTAGTGACATCCGTCATGACTTGCCTCGTGTAGCGGCATATGTTGAAGCGGATAACGAGAAGGCACGGCAGGAAGCTCTTGACCTGTTAGATGAGGAGCGTGACATGGCGGCAGCCCGTTCGGCGATTTATCAGCAAGATCCGCGTCGTTATCATAGCCGCCTGGTTAGAACTAGAACCTTTCAAGAAGGAGATTTGGTGCTTCGACTCATCCAGGATCAGACGGATATGCACAAGCTATCCCCCCCTTGGGAAGGACCTTTTGTGGTCAGCAAGGATCTGCACAATGGGTCGTACTACCTAATCAATGTTCGAGAGCGCAAAGACTCACGTAAATCGGAGGAGGAGACCAACCGGCCGTGGAATATTGCTCATCTTTGGCCCTACTATACTTGAGCTACAGGCTCTGCTTATGTACATATTATGACATTGTATATATTATGATCAATATAATAAACCAGAACCTCAGCTAAAGCGGGGTATCTGTTGTTTTCTTACATCATGTGTGGTTACATGGAGCTTACAAAGCGGCGTCCGGTTTACCCCTTGATTTAGCTTCTTAAAGCTTGATATTAGATCACTTGGGGGCTTGGTCGTATCCGAACCATAGCTACGCCTCTTGATCGGCGCAATGCCACAGCATCACTTGGGGGCTTGGTCGTATCCGAACCATAGCTACGCCTCTTGATCGGCGTAATGCCACAGCATCACTTGGGGGCTTGGTCAAACCCGAACCATAGCTACGCCTCTTGATCGGCGTAATGCCAAAGCATCACTTGGGGGCTTGGTCGAACCCGAACCATAGCAACACCTCTTGATCGGCGTAATGCCACAGCATCACTTGGGGACTTGGTCGAACCCGAACCATAGCAACACCTCTTGATCAAATGTGGGGCCTGGCAGCCCGTGAAAAGCCTCCACTACAACGGTTTTATTTGCCTTTTGCTAAGTTTCTTTTT
>NC_057814.1:238035187-238042794 GCF_018294505.1 Triticum aestivum | reverse complement strand
CTTGATCGGCGTAATGCCACAGCATCACTTGGGGGCTTGGTCAAACCCGAACCATAGCTACGCCTCTTGATCGGCGTAATGCCAAAGCATCACTTGGGGGCTTGGTCGAACCCGAACCATAGCAACACCTCTTGATCGGTGTAATGCCACAGCATCACTTGGGGGCTTGGTCGAACCCGAACCATAGCAACACCTCTTGATCGGCGTAATGCCACAGCATCACTTGGGGACTTGGTCGAACCCGAACCATAGCAACACCTCTTGATCAAATGTGGGGCCTGGCAGCCCGTGAAAAGCCTCCACTACAACGGTTTTATTTGCCTTTTGCTAAGTTTCTTTTTCTTTTGCTAAGATTTGTGATGTTTTCAAATCAGTGTTTATCAACCCGGTTAGGCTGTCAACTACAAGTTGTCAGTACATGACCAAGTTATAATCCGGAGACTATCAGCCCGGTCTGGTTTTGACTCATAATCACCAGTATGGAATAAACCGGTGTTTATCACAACCCGGAACGGTTTTGTTGTAAACCGGCATTATATAACAGGAGATACTTTTACTCCGGATTAAGGTTATTGCAACACTATGCCTAAAGGTCGCAGGTATCATATATTTCCATATTTGGTTATCTTTTACAACCTCGGTTATAAACCTTGGTCATATATATAGTTGGGTATCATGACCCGCCCGGTGGTAAACCGCCAGGGCGCTTTAAGCTTTTTATCTGCAGGAACAACTGGAATAAATAGCTATGGATTATGAACATCATATCTCAAGCATGGCGGATTAACACGCATCAGTTGCAGATAAATATGCATGAAGGCATAACAGACCAAGTGTTTAACTAGCCTATTACAAGGCGTTTCAGTGCCCGAAGGAATAATTGTTTCTCGAATAAACATTGCAGTATGGAAGATTAAACCGGCCCCCGGGTTATGATCGCTGAGCAGCTTGACCTGACGGCTGCGGATCATCTTGCACCGGTTCATCTTCTTCGTCTCTACCCAGCGGCTGGAAGTCAACAGTTGTCCAGTCGATCCCTGTTAAAGCTTGGAAAACAGCTTCGTCGCTTATAAGGGTGGACGGTTCAATGTCAGGGGCATAAGTGTGCTTATGGATTGGAGGGATCAGGTTTTGAGCCTCAGGAGTTGGTGCAGCAACCCGCTTGTTATTGGTATCATAGCTCGCCTGGTAAAATGAAAGATCAGCCTCTTCAGCAAGTTGACAAGCCAGTGGACGTAGTTCCCGGTTTATGGCACGGAGATCTTCAGTGCCAAACTCTGATCCATCTTCTTTTAAGCTTGGGTAGCCTTTAGCCACGTCTGTCGGATCAAGATCAGGCACCCATGCTTTTGCCCGGGTTAGTGCGGTCAGAGCGCCAGCCCTTGCAGAAGACCGCTTTAGCTCTTCTATCCGGGCAGGCAGCATAGATAGCCTGTCTAAGGTATCCTTGATTAACGTCGGGGGTGGCTTATTGTGAGAAGCGGTGCAGATAATCCGTTGTGCGCCGGTATACAGTTGCTCTATCAGCGTGTAGGCAGCTTTCAACTTCTTCTGCACATCAGAGCCCAGATGGCTAATGCGAGTTCCTGTATCATTACAAACATCAGTAAACCGGCAATGCATGGGAGGATATGTTGAAAGCATAAAGGAAGGATGCTTACCAAACACAGAAGCGGTCATAGCATGCACTTGCCACTTTACACCAGTCAGCTCGTCAACCACCGGTTTAAGAGCGGCTTCTACGTTTTCAGCCCTTTTTATCAAAGCGGCTTTTTCAATCTCCCAATCCGCCCGCTCTTTGTTGAAGCCCTCTTTCAGTTTCTCCATAGCGCCTAGAGCGCGGGTCAACTCTTCCTTCGCTTTGGAGGCTTCAGCTTGCTGGGTTTTGATGTTCTCTTGCAGATCAGCGGTTTGGCGTTCCTTCTTGCTCAGCTCCGCCTGTAAAGGGACAGATGTATCATGAGTTGACATTACATATTTGAAGTACCAAGCCCATAACAATTTATGCCCTTGATACTTGGGGGCTAATGCATGTTTGCTCTTGATCAGAAATTTCTACAAGTCCCAAGCACAATACAAGTATTAATCTTGGCACTTGGGGGCTAATGTGTATTTGCTCAAAAAGCTGTTGGTATGGGAGTTCTTCTACAGTCCCGGTTCATCTTTATAAAGTTAAAACCGGCCCTTGGGGGCTATACCGGTGAAAGAGCAGTATGGCAAATTTTAAAGAAACCGGTTCATCTTAACGAGGTAATCCGGTCCCTGGAGGCTAAATATGCAAAGATAAGTTATGACAAAAGTCCCGGTTTAGATCAGTATCATAAACCGTCACTTGGGGGCTACTAGGAATTGATAAACTACAATTGGACAAAAGAGAAAAATGGTAGTTACCTCATATCGCTCCTTCATCAAGTTTACCAAACTAGCTTCATAATCACGATTGGTATACAGACGGTTCAAGAAGCCAGAGTGAATGTCTTGAGCATTGAGATGGGCGTAGCTTGATAAATCGGCATTCCATTTGCCTTTGCCGATAGCAGAGAGATCATCCTTGGCAGTATGCTTTGACAAAGCTACAGGATTGCCAGGACTGGTGTGGCCAGTGTCAGTAATCATAATATCATCATCTTCTTCATCAGCAGCCTTCACCGGAGTTGGCGGTTTATCAGTGTCCTTAACTGGACAGACCGGTTTGTCATCAGTTCGGACAGGGCTGGCTGGCCGGTCTGCATGGCTGGTAGTGTCAACTTGCACTTGTTCAGCAAGGAAGTCATGGTCTTGAGGCGGCGGATCGTGAAGTATGGCATCAATATCGGTTTCTTCCGCCTCTGGAGTTGTTTCCGGTTCAACAGCTACATTATCATCAGCCGGTTTGTTTAACCGAGCTTTCTTGCTGGGTCTTGGCTTGGCGCTGAGAAAAGATAGACATAAGGATCAGTACAGTATGTAAAACACATCAAGAGTAAAGACATGTGCATAGCTCACCCAGGAACTGTTTTGAGGGGTGGAAGCTGTGTGGTCGATGACTCGCCAGAGGATGAGTGAGAAGTACCCTGATAATTTGAATCAGACGGGTTAAGAGGCTGGCGAAAACAACCTGCTTTTGGGCATGAAGTATCAATGGGATAAGAGACCTCTGATCGGCGTTTCCGAACCAGACTGTTCGGTAAACCGGCGGAGGTCACTACCTGGCCGCTGTGCCGGGTTGTACGGCGAGCTTCGTGCTGCTGCGTCTTCAAAGGAAAGTTTGGGTCCAAGTAAGCAAGAGGGTGAGAAAATTTTACTTTCCGGTTTGCTTGACAGATTTTTGGTGTTGGCGGAGGATCTGAATCGGAGGAAAGAATGGTTACCTCTACGTCCTCGGCATGACTACCTTCAGCGTCATCCTGATAATAATCATTGTCAATGAGATGTACGAAAAATGAACCAAGAGAGTCAAGTTCTACCTCTGGTTCCGGATTACGCACATCGTCATCAGCGGGTAGATCGGAGGATGTGGTGGTCCTTCTTTTGGCAGGTTTCTTAACAACCTTGGTCTTTGGACGAACTGGCTTGACCGGTTTGTCTTGCGGCTTCGCCGGTTTGTCTTGTGATGGTTTCTTGTTCCAGAACGGATCATCACCCTGTCAGAAAATAATCACACTTTCAGAGAATATTTGGACAGAAGCAAATTCAGATACAAAGGATTATATGATTCTTACAGCTGGTGGTTTGTTGAAGGTGCAGAAAGGGAATGGTCCGGTTTGGGCACAGACGGCCTCCGTTTCGTTTAGTATTTTCTTTACAGCCTCAGTGACTTCTTCATCTATAAGCTGAATGTCAATGTGCCGCTGAGCATCCTTCAAACTCCCCGTGTACTCACACATCAAACCGGGGCGCCGGCTTAAGGGCAGAATGCTCCAGCTTATCCAGCAACGAGCAAGATCAACTCCTGTCGAACCGTTCGCCATGAAGGCTCTAAGCTTTGATAGTTGGGGAGCATAGTTGGCCCATTCTCTTGCTGTCAACCTCTGAGGAAACGGGTGTGTGTTGCTCAGGCGTTCAGGGCAGTAACCCGGCAGGGGGTTTTCGTCAGATGGAGAGGTATCCATGCAGTAAAACCAAGTTTGGTTCCACTCTTTGGGGTGACTGTGGAGTTTGGGATGGGGGAAGGTGACTTCTTTCCTCTTCTGAACCGCCATTCCGCCCAGTTCCGTATTGGGCCCATCTGAGAACTCGGTGCGACGGTTTAAGTGAAAGAAATCCCTAAACAGTTCGACTGTAGGTTCCTCTTGCAGATAAACTTCACAGAATACTTGGAAGTGGCAGATGTTGGTAACAGAGTTGGGACTGATGTCTTGAGGGCGCGGCTGAAAATTGGCTAGCACATCTCGGAATTTTTTTGAATCGGGAGGGCTAAAACCTCGTCCGAGATGATCAGCAAACACGACCACCTCTCCATCCTTGGGTGTAGGAGGATTTTCCGGGCCAGGGACCCTCCAGTGGATGACATCTTTCTTGGCTAAAGCGCCCATTTTAACAAGGTTGTTTAACTGCTCCTCGGTTACTCGAGAGGGAGCCCAATTGCACTCATAGACTTGTTTAACCATGACAAGGAAAATCTGAAAAATGGTTATTACCGGTCTAAGATTTACAGTGGACAACTATACAGCGGTATGAGGATACAAGCATATTGGTAAACCGGATTTGGTTATTCGTAAACCGGAGTCTGACAATGGAACGATATAATGCATTGACGGTTCAACAGGGGACTAATGGTATCTACCGGGTCATCATTTTTTCTGTGAAGTTAAACCGGCCAATCTGGTGTTCAAAGTGTGTAAGTGAAGGAAGAAACAAGTTTCACATCTTGCTATGGTAATTTCAGATCTACCGCGCGTAGGAAAACAAAATATATTCTGACCTAAATTCCAGCGTACTAAAAGTTCACCAAGTTAAGATGAGTTGGATATCAAACAGGTGCTGAAACTAATACCGCGCGAGATCTATGTGGCTTAAACTACTACCGTGCGAGATCTATGTGGTTTTTGGATCTAATCCATGGATATAAATAAGGAAAAAGAAGGGCGGCGACTAACACTGATGAACGACAGAAACCCTAAGTGCAGATCTATGGTAAGAGAAAGGGGAGACTTACGGATGGTGTTGAGCAGCGGCAGCGCGCGGAGGAGCTCTGGTACATTCAGGTCGATGCAGCGGCCAAGGTTGGTGCAGCAGTCAAAGGTTGACGGCGGCGGCCGAGGTCGAAGGGTCGGGCGTCGCGAGGAGGACGATGAAGCGAAGAGGCACGAGGGGGAAAATGGAAAGACCCCCTGGCCCTATTTATAAGGGAGATAAACAACAGATGCGAAAATTGAGGAGCCGGATTTTTGGATATGAGGTGATGCTGTCGCCTCGATTGTCGGAGGCTCGTTAATGACAGGTGACGTCACGGCGGTTTACCATGATCCTAGAAAATGATGTCATGGCGGTTTACAAGATTGTGTGAAGATGTTGAAGAAGAAATTTTCTTAAGTATTGAGGATTGACATGAACCAGTTCAAATCAATCTGGCGCCTAATGTTGGGGATATTACCACTGGGGCTAAACTGGCCAGGAGAGGCCGGGTTAACTTCATAAGTAGTTCATCTATATCTGAAGCCCATGAAGACAGACGGTGACGCTTCATGAAGGCCCAGGGCCCAAAGCCGGTTTAAGGCCTGTAGACACAAACCGGTATTGAGATGTAAACTTGTGTTGTAAGATAGAAGTAGCAGAGACCAAGCCGGACACGATTATGAGCCGGCCTCGGAGTCTGTAAACCGACGGGCGTCAACCCATGTATATAAGGGGACGACCCGGCAGCGGTTCAGGGAGAACAGACAACAACTCGAGACTCAGGCAAAGCGTATTCGCTCCCTGGTCATCGAAACCCCATCAATTCCATCACAACTAGACGTAGGCTTTTACCTTCATCGTAAGGGGCCGAACTAGTATAAAACTCTCTTGCGTCCCTTGTCCGCTTTAACCCCTTTAAGCTAACCCGTAGCGATGGCTCCATGACTAAGTCCTTTCTCTAGGACATCTGCCATGACAAAACCACGACAAAAAGGACTAAGGATATGTTTCTCGTTTATGGAGGTGACAAAGAGCTCGCCGTAAATTGTTACGTCGATGCAAGCTTTGACACTGATCCGGATGACTCTAAGTCACGAACCGGATACGTATTTATATTGAACGGTGGAGCTATCAGTTGGTGCAGTTCTAAGCAAAGCGTCGTGGCGGGATCTATGTGTGAAGCGGAGTACATAGCTGCTTTGGAAGCAGCAAATGAAGGAGTCTGGATGAAGGAGTTCATATCCGATCTAGGTGTCATACCTAGTGCATCGGGTCCAATGAAAATCTTTTGTGACAATACTGGTGCAATTGCCTTGGCAAAGGAATCCAGATTTCACAAGAGAACCAATCACATCAAGAGACGCTTCAATTCCATCCGCGATCAAGTCAAGGAGGGAGACATAGATATTTGTAAGATACATACGGATCTGAATGTTGCAGACCCGTTGACTAAGCCTCTCTCACGAGCAAAACATGATCATCACCAAGACTCCATGGGTGTTAGAATCATTACTGTGTAATCTAGATTATTGACTCTAGTGCAAGTGGGAAACTGAAGGAAATATGCCCTAGAGGCAACAATAAAGTTGTTATTTATATTTCCTTATATCATGATAAATGTTTATTATTCATGCTAGAATTGTATTAACCCGAAACTTAGTACATGTGTGAATACATAGACAAACAGAGTAATCACTAGTATGCCTCTACTTGACTAGCTCGTTAATCAAAGATGGTTAAGTTTCCTAACCACAGACATGAGTTGTCATTTGATTACCGGGATCACATCATTAGAGAATGATGTCATTGGCAAGACCCATCCGTTAGCTTAGCACGATGATCGTTTAGTTTGTTGCTATTGCTTTCTCCATGACTTATACATGTTCCTATGACTATGAGATTATGCAACTCCTGAATACCGGAGGAACACTTAGTGTACTATCAAATGTCACAACGTAACTGGGTGATTATAAAGATGCTCTACAAGTGTCTCCAATGGTGTTTGTTGAGTTGGCATAGATCAAGATTAGGATTTGTCACTCCGATTGTCGGAGAGGTATCTCTAGGCCCTCTCGGTAATGCACATCACTATAAGCCTTGCAAGGAATGTGACTAATGAGTTAGTTGTGGGATGATGCATTACGGAACGAGTAAAGAGACTTGCCGGTAACGAGATTGAACTAGGTATTGAGATACCAACGATCGAATCTCGGGCAAGTAACATACCGATGACAAAGGGAACAACGTATGTTGTTATGCGGTTTGACCGATAAAGATCTTCGTAGAATATGTGGGAGCCAATATGAGCATCCAGGTTCTGCTATTGGTTATTGACCGGAGATGAGTCTTGGTCATGTCTACATAGTTCTCGAACCCGTAGGGTCCGCACGCTTAACGTTCGATGACGATCGGTATTATGAGTTTATGTGTTTTGATGTACCGAAGGTTGTTCAGAGTCCCGGATGTTATCACGGACATGACGAGGAGTCTCGAAATGGTCGAGACATGAA
>NC_057814.1:237972730-238034831 GCF_018294505.1 Triticum aestivum | reverse complement strand
CGCGCCCCCCAAGCGCAATCCGAATTGGGGGGGGACGGCCCCCCTTTCCTTCTCTCACTCTCCCTCTTCCTTCTTCTCCTACTCCAACTAGGGAAGGGGGAAACCTACTCCTACTAGGAGTTGGAATCCCCCCCTTGGGCGCGCCCCATGAGGCCGGCCCTCCCCCTCCTCCACTCCTTTATATACGGGGGAGGGGGCACCCCATAGACAGACAAGTTGATTGTTTAGCCGTGTGCGGTGCCCCCTCCACATATTTTCACCTCGGTCATATCATTGTAGTGCTTAGGCGAAGCCCTGTGTCGGTAACTTCATCATCACCGTCATCATGCCGTCGTGCTGACGAAACTCTCCCTCGGCCTCAGCTGGATCAAGAGTTTGAGGGACGTCACCGAGTTGAACGTGTGCAGATCGTGGACGTGCCGTGCGTTCGGTACTTGATCGGTTGGATCGCGAAGACGTTCGACTACATCAACCGCGTTACTTAACGCTTCGGCTTTCGGTCTACGAGGGTACGTGGACACACTTGATACGCCTCCATCGTATCTACTTTTCCAAACACTTTTGCCCTATTTTTGGACTCTAAGTTGCATCATTTGAATGGAACTAACCCGGACTAGCGTTGTTTTTAGCAGAATTGCCATGGTGTTATTTTTGTGCAGAAATAAAAGTTCTCGGAATGACCTGATACTTCACGGAGAATATTTTTGGAATTAATAAAAAATATTGGCAAAAGAATCAAGGCCAGGGGGCCCACACCCTGTCCACGAGGGTGGGGGCGCGCCTACCCCCCTGGGCGCGCCCCCCTGCCTCGTGGGCCCCCTGGTGCTCCACCGACCTCAACTCCAACTCCATATATTCACGTTCGGGGAGAAAAAAATCGGAGAGAAGGATTCATCGCGTTTTACGATACGGAGCCGCCGCCAAGCGCTAATCTCTCTCGGGAGGGCTGATCTGGAGTCCGTTCGGTGCTCCGGAGAGGGGAATCCGTCGTCGTCATCATCATCAACCTTCCTCCATCACCAATTTCATGATGCTCACCGCCGTGCGTGAGTAATTCCATCGTAGGCTTCCTGGACGGTGATGGGTTGGATGAGATTTATCATGTAATCGAGTTAGTTTTGTTAGGGTTTGATCCCTAGTATCCATTATGTTCTGAGATTGATGTTGCTATGACTTTGCTATGCTTAATGCTTGTCACTAGGGCCCGAGTGCCATGATTTCAGATCTGAACCTATTATGTTTTCATGAATATATGTGAGTTCTTGATCCTATCTTGCAAGTCTATAGTCACCTATTATGTGTTATGATCCACTAACCCTGAAGTGACAATAATCGGGATACTCTCCGGTGATGACCGTAGTTTGAGGAGTTCATGTATTCACTAAGTGTTAATGCTTTGGTCCGGTACTCTATTAAAAGGAGGCCTTAATATCCCTTAGTTTCCAATAGGACCCCGCTGCCACGGGAGGGTAGGACAAAAGATGTCATGCAAGTTCTTTTCCATAAGCACGTATGACTATATTCGGAATACATGCCTACATTACATTGATGAACTGGAGCTAGTTCTGTGTCACCCTATGCTATAACTGTTGCATGAAGAATCGCATCCGACATAATTATCCATCACTCATCCAATGCCTATGAGCTTTTCACATATTGCTCTTTGCTCAGTTACTTTACCGTTGCCATTGTTACAATTACTACAAAACTGCTACTGTTACTTTTGCCACTGTTACTGTTACTTCCATACTACTTTGCTACTAAATACTTTGCTGCAGATATTAAGTTATCCGGGTGTGGTTGAATTGACAACTCAGCTGCTAATACTTGAGAATATTCTTTGGCTCCCCTTGTGTCGAATCAATAAATTTGGGTTGAATACTCTACCCTTGAAAACTGTTGCGATCCCCTATACTTGTGGGTTATCAAGACTATTTTCTGGCGCCGTTGCCAGGGAGCATAGCTCTATTCTTTGAGTCACTTGGTATTTATATCTGCTGATCACTATGAGGAACTTGAAAGACGAGGAAACTAAAATTTATCCCTCAACTACGAGGGGAGGTAAGGAACTGCCATCTAGCTCTGCACTTGATTCTCCTTCTGTTTTGAGTAAACTTGCGACGCCTAAACCTGCTTCTGCCATTAATTATGATATGTCGCATGTTATTGATGATGCCACTTTTGCTATGCATGATACTTATGATGAAACTACTTCTATGTTTGATACTACTGTGCCACTAGGTGAATTTCTTGATGAACAACTTGCTAGGGCTAGAGAGAATGAAATTATTGAAACTGATAATATTGATGAAAGTGATGATGAAGATTCTCCCCCTAGATATGAATTGCCTGTTGTGCTTGAGGGTTATGTTATGGATGAAGAAACTGCTAGAGACTTTCTTGCTTGCAATGATAGATATGATCTTAAGAAATTATTAGCTAAGCTGGAAGAAAAATCTTTGAATGCTAGAATGAAATATGACCCTGCTTTTGCTACTTCACCTATCTGTATTTCTGATAAGGATTATGATTTCTCTGTCGATCCTGAGATAATTACCTTGGTTGAATCTGATCCTTTTTATGGCTATGAATCTGAAACTATTGTGGCACATCTTACTAAATTAAATGATATAGCCACCCTATTCACTAATGATGAGAAAACTCGTTACTACTATATCCTTAAATTATTTCCGTTCTCATTAAAGGGTGATGCTAAAACATGGTTTAATTCTCTTGATCCTGGTTGTGTGCGTAGTCCCCAGGATATGATTTATTACTTCTCTGCTAAATATTTCCCCGCTCATAAGAAACAAGTTGCTTTAAGGGAAATATATAATTTTGTGCAAATTGAAGAAGAGAGTCTCCCACAAGCTTGGGGGAGGCTTCTCCGATTACTTAATGCTTTGCCTGATCATCCTCTCAAGAAAAATGAAATACTTGATATCTTTTATAATGGACTAACCGATGCTTCCAGAGAACACCTGGATATTTGTGTTGGTTGTGTTTTCAGGGAAAGAACAATTGATCAAGCTGAATTGCTATTGAATAATATGTTGACTAATGAAAATAATTGGACACTTCCTGAACCAACTCCTAAGCCAACTCCGAGGAAAAGGGGTATTCTATTTCTCAGTCCTGAAGATATGCAAGAGGCAAAGAAATCTATGAAAGGAAAGGGTATTAAAGCTGAAGATGTTAAGAATTTACCACCTATTGAAGAAATAGATGGTCTTGATAACCCGGCACAGGTAGTAAAGGTAAATTCTCTCTATAGATATGATAAAGCTGAAATCCTGTCTACTAAGTTTGTTAGCCAATGCTTGGATGAGTTTGATAATTTTATTGTTAAACAAGAAAACTTCAATGCTTATGTTGGTAGACAATTGAAACATAATGCTTATATGATTGAACACTTTAGTGATTATATGTCTAGAGTTAAAGGTGAACTTAAACTCATTAGTAAACATGCTTCTATGGTTACCACTCAAGTAGACCAAGTGCTTAAAGCTCAGAATGATTTTCTCAATGAATTAAACAATAAGAAAAATGGTAATGTTGTTAGAGTTATGACTAGAGGGGGTAAAATGACTCAGGAACCTTTGTATCCTGAAGGTCACCCTAAGAGAGTTGAGCAAGATTCTCAGAGAACTAAAGTTGATGCACCTAGTCCTGCCAAAAAGAAGAAAAAGAAAAATGGAAGGACTTTGCATGCTTTTAGTGAACCTGTTGTTGACACACCTGAGAATCCCAATGATATTTCTATTTCTGATGCTGAAACACAATCTGGTAATGAACATGAACCTAGTGATAATATTAATGATGATGTTCATGATGATGCTCAACCTAGCAATAACAATGATGTAGAGATTGAACCTGTTGTTGATCTTGATAACCCACAATTTAAGAATCAACGTTATGATAAGATAGACTTCGTTGCTAGGAAGCACGGTAAAGAAAGAGAACCATGGGTTCAGAAACCCATGCCTTTTCCTCCTAAACCATCCAAGAAAAAGGATGATGAGGATTTTGAGCGCTTTGCTGAAATGATTAGACCTATCTTTTTGTGTATGCGTTTGACTGATATGCTTAAAATGAATCCTTATGCTAAGTACATGAAATATATTGTTACAAATAAAAGAAAGATACCGGAAGCTGAAATTTCCACCATGATTGCTAATTATACTTTTAAGGGTGGAATACCTAAGAAACTTGGAGTTCCAGGAGTACCAACTATACCTTGCTCCATTAAAAGAAACTATGTTAAAACTGCTTTATGTGATCTTGGAGCCGGTGTTAGTGTTATGCCTCTCTCTTTATATCGTAGACTTGATTTGAATAAGTTGACACCTACTGAAATATCTTTGCAAATGACCGATAAATCAACTGCTATGAAATATCTTTGCAAATGGCCGATAAATCAACTGCTATACATGTCGGCATTTGTGAGGATGTGCCTGTTGTTGTTGCAAACGTTACTATTTTAACGGACTTTGTTATTCTTGATATTCCCGAGGACGATAGTATGTCGATTATCCTTGGTAGACCCTTTTTGAATACTGCAGGGGCTGTTATTGATTGCAACAAAGGCAATGTCACTTTTCATGTTAATGGTAATGAGCACATGGTACACTTTCCGAGGAAACAACCTCAAGTCCACAGTATCAATTCGGAAAAATTCCATCGATTACTATTGGAGGTTTTGAGTTTCCTCTTCCTACTGTCAAGAAGAAATATGATATTCTTATTGTTGGGGATGTGCATATCCCCGTTGAGGTAACCTAGTGCTATTCGAAAATTCTCCGGTTTCATGCGATTCGGAATGAGTTTGTTAACAAGACTTGATCAACCTTGTTAGTGGATTCCTTTTGATGAGCATGAGATGGATGAAGTTAGAAAGCACAACTCTCTGTACCCTCCTTTTACTTTCTGTTATTTAGATTAAATAAAGCAAAAATAGTATTTTCTATCTGTTTTCTGAATTATCCTAGCAATAAAAAAATACCCCGAAAATAAAAGTTCTCCAAATGTCCTGAAAATGAAATATGATTTTTTTTTCTAGAATATTTGAGAATATCTGGCACTGAGAACACATCAGGGGGAGTCAGCACCTGGCCACGAGGGTCCAGGGCGGGCCCACCCCCTGGGCGCGCCCCCTGCCTCGTGGGCCCCTGGTGGCCCCCCTCCACTTATTCCAGCACCCACACACTCCTTCTTCCTCCAGAAAAAATCACCAACCAGATCAAGCACGAGTTCTAGCTCATCTTGCTGCCATTTTCGATCTCCTTGCTCAAAGCTCCACTCACAAAACTGCTTTGGGGGATTGTTCTTCGGTATGTGACTCCTCCAATGGTCCAATTAGTTTTTGTTCTAGTGCTTTATTCATTGCAAATTTTTGCTGCTTAGGTGACCCAGTTCTTGAGCTTGCATATCAAATTTATATGGTCCCAAGTAGTTCTAATGCATGATATAGTCTCTAGGCACTTGTGGGAGTAGTTGCTAGAGTTACTAAAATTTTCAGAGGAAGAAATATGTTTAGGAAAATGTACAAAGGTGGTTCTTCAAGGAAGCAAGGACCCAGGCCCGCAATACGTGAGCCAGACCATGAACCACCAAGAGAAGCTCAAGTGCGGCCTTGTGAATGGCCGTCAGAAGATTTCATGGTCCAAGCAGGAATTAAGGAGGAATTTGACGCATACATGCGTAATGCTGAACTCGAGGGCTTCATGCTAGATAAGTGCCCTCAGTATTACTACCTAACTGATTCCTTTGTGAGAAGGTTCAAATTTACATCTTCACGCAATTCTCACACTGTCCTGTTTAATCTCTATGGTAAATCGTATACCATGGACATAGAAGATTTTAATACTGCTTGTAAACTCCCGCAATGGGGTAGCGCTAGTGAACCTCGCAAATCTGAGTTTTAAGATTTTTCTTGCTAGTATCACTGTGGGGGAATCTAGAGAAATAACACAAGCTACCATAGGGAGCATTCATTTTCCTGCTATACATTATTTTGCTCTCTTCATAGGTAGATGCATAAACGGTAAGGATGAGGCATGCCACATGTGTGTTCTAGATCTTAGTGTTCTCAAGAGTGATGTGTTAGGAGATAAACAATATAATTTGGGGGCCATTGTTGCACGTAGGTTGCATAATAACAGTTTGAGTGGAGACTTGTTTGGTGGAATTTATGCAACCCATGTGGCTAATTTTCTTGAGATACCCATACATGAAAATGATATGGAATTGCCTCCCGCTTATCTTGATTTTAATGCTATGGTTCGCCATCAGTTTATTGAGAGGAATGAACAATCCCTCCAGTATCGACTAATATTTGACAGACGTCGCGCTATCCATGTTGCTCTCCTTGCTCCTACTTTCTTTGACTTGTTATAACCAGGGAGGAGGCGAACGAGTATGAGAGGAATACAGAGGCAGCTCGCCTCCAAGCTGCAGCTCATGAGGCAATAGCTGCTGCATCTCAGTACGACCCTAGCTACAACTTTGATCCATGGGCATAGACCAACTTAGGCCAAAAGCCTAAGCTTGGGGGAGTACATATTTCTCACCGACATTACATTCATGTTCACACACTCATTCTAGTTGTCGGTGCTCATACTTTTTCATTGTAATATCCATGCTAGTTTATTTTCTTTTTCTCGCTTTCTTCTTGTGTGTTTGAAAAACCTTAAGAAAAACCAAAAAAATCAGTTGTAGCTTTTAGTTAGTTTACTTTCCATGCATGTAGTAGTGGTAATTAAAAGAAAACCCAAAAAGATTTCTTGTTCTTCTTTTGCTTGTTGGGAGCTGAAAGGATCGATACGGTCGACTAGAGGGGGGGTGAATAGGAGACTACAAATTTTACTCTTTCTTGTCAATTTTAAGGCTTAGCGGATAAAAAGGGTTCACTAGATATGCAACTAGGTGAACACAACCTATATGACAAGCAAGCTCTAAGCTAAATATGCTAGGCAACAAACTAATTAGCAAGCCAACAAGCATACAAGGCTAAGTAAAGTGCGGGAAAGGATTAACCACAAGTGAGACGAGGACGCGGATTTTATCCCGAAGTTCACTCTTCCTTGGGGAAGAGCTACTCTCCGTTTGGAGCGGTGCCGGAGCCAAAGCTTGTGGAACGCCACCGAAGGCTCACCGTAATCTCCTTCGAGTCACCCCCAACGGATGAGCCTCGAATCACTCGGGGTTGGTCTTGAAGGCGACCACCACACCTTTACAAACTTCTCCGGAGCACACCACAAGCAAGGAAGCTTCCGGAGGAACCTCTAACCGCCTAGGAGCCCAAGCTCCAAGAGTAACAAGTCATGGTGGATGAATGTTGTGGGGAACGCGATTTGGTTTGGTCAAAGTGTAGATCGGGTCTTGCTCTCCCAATCCCCAAAGTTTCAAAAAGATTGGGTCGAGGGATTGAGAGTAGTGAGCAAAATGGGGTGTAGCAATGGAGGAGCTCAACAAGACATTAGGGTTGGGGATGGAGGAGGAAGAAGGGGGCTTATATAGTGTTCTTGGCCGGGAGGGGATTTCTGCCCGTTGGACCCCGTGCGCACGGGCCAAGTCAGCCCCGTGCGCATGGGGTGTCCAGTGAGTTTTGAGGTACCCCGTGCGCACGGGGGTCAGAGACCCCGTGCGCACGTGGTGTCCTGAAATATTCTGACTACCCCGTGCGCAGGGGGGTCAGAGACCCCGTGCACACGGGGTGTCCAGAAGATTTCTGATGAAACATCACAAGACACCACGGCAAAGCACACAATAAGTGGAATATCTGAGGAGGTGTAGGAGGGCTGGTGTATCTGTCTTGGAGGCATTCCCACACGACACTAAATCCACGAAGACCCCTCTTGATAGTGCGGTTTTACCTACAACTCAAATCGAACCAAAACGAAAAACCTTCGAGTCGCCGGTAACCACGCCTTTGATCTTTTTGGACTGGGGGTCACACACCTCCATCAATGGACACCTTGGAACCAAAGTCCTGAGATAAACTTTAGCAACCAACATTAGTTCCACTAACCACATTGTCATCACACCAAAATATAATCTAAGTGATACTTGCACTTTCAATCTCCCCCTTTTTGGTGCATTGATGACAATATGGTTAGGACATGGCATACAGGATACAGCTTAAGTAAACAGCCATGCGACAATAGTTGATCAAAGGAGCTCCCCCTATATATGTGCAAGGAAAAAAATGCTTGATTATGCATCAAGCACACACATATGAGGCTCCCCCTAGATCCACATTGTCAAGGTATGCGATCAACATAATAATACCCAACACGGTGCCTAGATCACATGCAAGTGTGGTGAGCAGAAAACGTGAGACTAGCCTATAGAAGCTTGATCATACTCCACAAGATATATCAACATAAGCATAGATAAATTCCATAAAGTAGATAGTCTCTCACATAGACTAGGTAGCTCACGACCACACCGCGAAAGCAAGTAAATAAGAGTATCTCAAGCCAAATAAACACAACCAAAACAAACGAGGCCTTGAGATCTCACCCAACTGAAACCAACTGCAAACGCCCCTAATAGAACACTTCTCCCCCTTTGTCATCAAGACAACAAAAAGGGAAAAGGCGATGCTAACGAGACTCTAGACAAGAGGAGGTGCGCTCGAAGCATCATCATCATCATCAAAGTGCCATCCCTCCAAGGGAAAAGAACGAGCTGTGGCCACACTGTCGATGTCCTCGGACCCTGGACCAACCTCCTCACCAGCTGCAGCATGCTCAGCCTTCTTCTGACGCCTCACCAGCTTGCCCTTGTTGATCTCCTTGACCTGACGGCGCTGAATGGACTGACACATTTTGAACATGTTGCTCACGGTCTTCAGAAGAGACTTCTTCTCCTCTCTGGTGAAACTGGCATCAGTAGCAACCTGCTTCCCTTTGCTACGCGGAATCCGCACATAGGATGAACATCCCTCAGTGTAGGTAGCACGATCCTCAGGCCTGGGGTTGCGCCCCTTCTTGGGAGGCAGATATGGTGGAGGAGCAGCCGGAAGCCAGTTGGCATCACGCTTCGGAAAGGAGGTGCGGTACTTGGCAATGTACCTGGCGGGACAGACAGACTCAATCAAAGCTTGGATGAACAGAGCATAGATGCATGACTTGTTCTCCTGAACACACTGCCTGATCTCAAAGAACATGAAGTCCAGAACATCCACTTTCTTCTTGCCATGAAGGTAGACAAAGATGTCCAACATGGAGCTCCTCAGATTGTGAGAGTCCCCGGTCTTAGGATTAAGCGTGTACCTAAGAATGTGACGCATAGTATCATAGGTTGGCTTCAAATGTTTGATAGAACCGGTGGTGAAGGCCTTGTCTGGCTTGTAAGCAAAAGCAATCTCATCCTTGTCTCTACCTGTCTCACGAGCACGGCCATACTCAGGATGCTCCTCAGCAAAGAACCGATATGGAATGATGTCAGAGAATTTGGCCATGGAGGCCTCACACTCATATGTGCCAGATATCCAAGTCATAGTGCGAGCCTCATCACTGTGGAAGTATACGGTGGCAAAGAACTGCATCACAAGATCTTCACTGAACGGATGGTGGAAGGCGACGAACGGGATCAAGCCAAGCCTCCCAAGAGCATTATACACACCGGGATAGATATGATCATTGTCCCGAAGAGCCTCCACATTGATTTGCTTGTGGGGCGCAAACTTGTTTTTCTTGGTCATGATCAGCTCAGAGAACACACGGTGTTGAAAATCACTCTTGAATCTTGGGTCAACCCCTGCATCAGTGTTTGGCACATAGGGGAAATCCTACCTGCGAGCCCAAAGCTCTGGCTTGGTCCACTTAGAGAGAGGTAGATTCTTGACATTCCAACCTCCTGGGAGCACATGTTCCTCTCCTTCCTCCTCATCAACATCATCAGCAGAATCATCCTCATTTTCTATCTCTGCATCTGTGGGGTTCTCATAGTGAGCATCTTCCTGCGAATCATACTCCTCTTCTGAATCCTCGGAGGCTTCAATCACTGGCTGCTTGGAGGCGGCACGGTGAACACGGCCCAGCTCAGAGCCCTGACCAATTCTTTCAGACGGCTGACGAAGAGCCAAAGTGAATTCCCTGGAACCTGCCTTGGTGCGCTTGCGATGGAGCTCGGACCTCTTGTCAGCAGAGTCTGAAACACAACAGCAACAAAACACAACAAACACGAGAGACACAAATAAGTACAAGTGCTCAAGAAGCTGGCGAGGAATGGAAGACAGAGAAGAAACAGGACTGGCACCACTGTGTACCCCGTGCACACGGGGGTCTGACCACCGTGGACACGGGGGTCCCGTGTGCACGGTACAAGGCCCGTGGACACGGGGTTCGCCCAGCGGCAACCACTTCCAGATCGAGATCCGGGAGTGAATGCGGCAGGGAGAACCGCCACAGTAATGCCCATCCGATTCTAGTCTACCACAAGGGAACGACTGGCCTAGACTAGTAGAGGAGGAAACCCTAGACTAATAAGGATCCAAGGAGGAAAAAGAAGGACAAGGGGAGGGGGATACCAGAGGAGGACCCCATCCCGGGAGATCTCCATGAAGTAGCGAAGTCCCACGGCGCACGGAGGAGCATCGGCGACAAGGAGGCGACGGCGGCGGCCTGGAGGCGATCTGGGGCGTGGAGGGGGCGACTAGGTGGGAAAGAACCCAACCCCCCCCCCCCCACGTCCCACCTCTTCAGGGCCACAAACCGCAGACCCCGTGCGCACGGGCTAAAGGCCCCGTGCGCACGGAGGCCCATGCGCACGGTACAAGGACCGTGTGCACGGTACAAGGGCCGTGGGCACGGGGTATCCAGAGGATTTTGACAGGAAGAAGCTTGTTGGGTTATGGCTGAATGCAAATTCTTACCAAGACCCCAAAGAGCATTCCCGCCTCACTTCTGAACACGTCGCAGAAGAAATCCAACACTACTAGAAAGGAGTATGTATAGCACTTGCACTGGAAGAGAATCGAGGAACACACACACACCGAAACACGAACACAAGGACAAGAAGAACCACACAAAAAAAGAAAAAAAAAGATCCAACCTCCAACGGAGGGCGGTGGCCGAAGCCACCATGTTTGAGTTTGTTTGGTATGGCACCGCGAAGATATGAACCGTGGGCCCAAGACCAATACTCATCTTTGAAGCACAAATGCCATCTTCAAATGGCTAATGTGAAAGATTTTGTTCAATTTATGCACTAGTAGGATAAGATAGCTCATTAGGTGAGCTAGCTCCCCCTACTTAGGTGCCTACATCTAAAACAAGATACTAGTAGAGTATGTGTGTGTATGCAAGAACCTCAATCCAAGTTACTTATATCCACGATATTCAGCTCATGCCTTAACTCGCGGAATCTTGCTTCATCAAGTGGCTTGGTGAAAATGTCAGCAAGTTGCTTCTCGGTGTTGACATGGAATAAATCAATGTCTCCCTTGGCCACATGATCTTGAATGAAGTGATGACGAATCTCAATATGTTTGGTTCGGCTATGTTGCACTGGATTGTCGGCGATCTTGATTGCACTTTCATTGTCACAAAATAGAGGCACTTTGTCACATTTGACACCATAATCCATCAAAGTTTGCCTCATCCATAATAATTGTGCACAACAACTTCCTGCGGCAATGTACTCGGCCTCGGCGGTTGAAAGGGACACACAATTCTGTTTCTTTGAAGACCAACTTACCAATGACCTCCCTAGGAATTGACATGACCCGGAAGTGGACTTGCGGTCTACCTTGTCTCCGGCCCAATCCGAATCCGAATATCCCAATAACTTGAAAGTTGCTCCTTTGGGATACCAAAGGCCCAAGTTTGGGGTATGAACCAAATATCGAAGGATTCTTTTCACTGCCGAAAATGGCTCTCCTTGGGAGCAGATTGAAATCTTGCACACATACACACACTCAACATAATATCCGGCCTAGATGCACAAAGGTAAAGCAAAGAACCGATCATAGAGCGATATACCTTTTGATCCACATCTTTACCATTGGGATCAAGATTAAGTTGGCCATTTGTGGGCATGGGCGTCTTCATGGGCTTGACATCTTGCATTTTGAACCTCTTGAGCATGTCTTGAATATAAAGTGCTTGGTTGATGAAGGTTCCTCTTCTCAATTGCTTCACTTGAAATCCGAGGAAAAACTTAAACTCTCCCATCATGCTCATAGCAAATTCCTTGGTCATAAGATTCTCAAACTCAACGTTAATAGCATGGTTAGTGGAACCAAAAATAATATCATCAACATATATTTGGCACACAAACAATTCTCCTTTTACCCTCTTCGTCAAGAGAGTGGAATCTATTAACCCGGTCTGGAACCCCTTCTCGCTTAAGAACGCCGTAAGGTGATCATACCAAGCATGAGGTGCTTGTTTAAGTCCATAGAGCGCCTCATGGAGTTCATAAACGTGAGAGGGGTGATCGGGATCTTCGAAACCGAGAGGTTGTTTGACATACACCAACTCCTTAAGAGGACCATTAAGAAATGCACTCTTCACATCCATTTGATACAATTTAAAATCATGATGTGAAGCATATGCAAGCAAGATACGAATGGACTCAAGACAGGCAACGGGGGCAAAGGTTTCATCGAAGTCCAAACCTTCAACTTGGGTGAACCCTTGTGCCACTAACCTTGCCTTGTTTCTAGTGACTTGACCATGCTCATATTGTTTGTTCTTAAAGATCCACTTTGTTCCAATGACATTATGATGTTCTTTGGGTCTCTTCACAAGAGTCCATGCTTTGTTGCGGGTGAAGTTGTTGAGTTCTTCATGCATGGCATTTACCCAATCCGGGTCGTCAAGTGCATCTTCAACCTTAAGGGGCTCAACACAAGAGACAAACGAGTGATGTTCACAAAAGTTTGCCAAACGTCTATGAGTAGTTACCCCTTTGTTGATGCTTCCATAAATGTTGTCAGTGAGATGTTGAAGATGCTTTAACTTGGCGGCCGCTTTTTGCACTTTGAGGGTAAGCTCTTCTTCACTTGGTTTTGAACTTATGGAAGAAGCTTGGCCTTGAGAATGCTTTAGCCTTGGAGACACCCTTCTCTTCACAACCTCTAGTTCTTGATCACTTGGAGGTGATGATGTGGAAGACACTTGAGGTTGGGATTGATCTTGATCTTGATCAAGAGCTTGACCTTGGGCCTCACGGATTGGTTCTTCGCCATTTGGTTGAGCTTGCCCTTGATCTTGCTTGGGAACATGAGGGACTTGATCTTGTTCTTGGATAGGTTCATGATTTCCCATAGCATCTTGACCTTGTGGTGGCGGTGATGACTTCCCTTGTGGAGAATCCACAAGAGGGGCTCTTACTCCTTCTTCTTCTACTTGGACTTGGGGTGTTTCTTGTGGACGAATGTGGCCTATCCCCATAGTCCTTATAGCTTGTGAAGGAGCCTCATCACCTACAACACTAGGAACAATTTGCTCCGCACGGGAACCGTTATCTTCATCAAACTCTACATTTACCGTTTCCTCAATACATCCGGTGGATTTGTTGAGAACACGGTAAGCATGAGAGTTTGATGCATATCCAACAAATATGCCCTCATAAGTTTTAGGCGCAAAATTAGCTAAACGGGATTTCTTATTTAGAATGAAACACTTACAACCGAATACTCGAAAGTATTTGACGTTAGGCTTTCTCCCGATTAGGAGTTCGTAGGGAGTCTTGCTCTTGAGCTTACGAAGATAAAGCCGGTTTGTAGCATGGCACGCGGTGTTGATGGCTTCGGCCCAAAGCTTGTATGGAGACTTGTACTCGTCAAGCATGGTCCTTGCCATCTCAATGAGAGTCCGGTTCTTCCTTTCCGCAACACCATTTTGTTCGGGAGTGTATGGCGCGGCATATTGATGCTTGATCCCCTCATCGCTCAAGAACTCGTTCATAGTGTAATTTTTGAACTCGGTGCCGTTGTCACTTCGAATTGCCTTGATCTCACAATTATGTTGACGTTGAGCTTCTTTGGCAAAGTTGATGAAGGTGTCTTGAGTTTCATCTTTAGTCTTGAGAAAGAACACCCATGTATATCTTGTATAGTCATCGACAATGACAAGGCAATACCTCCTCCCTCCCAAACTATCATAAGATGGAGGCCCAAAGAGATCCAAGTGAATGAGCTCGAGAGGCCTCAAAGTGGTAATGATAGTCGTCACCTTATGAGCTTTTTCATGAAGTTTTCCGGCAATGCAAGCACTACAAGGACGATCTTTGGCAAAAGACACATTGGTTAGTCCAAGGATGTGCTCCCCCTTTAAGAGAGCTTGTAAATTTCTCATGCCAACGTGTGCTAGCCGACGGTGCCAAAGCCACCCCACGTCGGCCTTGGCCATTAGACATGTTGCAAGATAAGTTTTCTCATTTGAGAAATCAACCACGTAAAGGTTGTCTTCAACATGCCCAACAAAGACCACTTTGAGATTGCTTCTCTTAAAGATGGTCACATGAAATTCACCGAAATGAGAATCATAACCGGCACGTGCCAATTGAATCGTAGAAAGTAAATTGTAGTGAAGGGATTGAGCAAGCATGACATTCTTAAGTGATGCATCACTAGAGATTACCACCTTGCCCAAACCCAATACCTTGCCCTTGCTATTGTCACCAAAAGAGATGTTTGAAGTGGCCTTGAGAGAATCAATGAACTCCACAAGCATCTCCCTCTCTCCGGTCATATGATTGGTGCAACCACTATCGATCACCCATTGTGTTCCACCGGAGGTATAGTCCTACAAGAATCAAGCTTTGATTTTAGGTCCCCATTTTGCAATGGGTCCTAGAGAGTTAGCAACAAGGGTCTTAGGAACCCAAATAGTCCAAGCATAATCATCATAGTTAGTGCCAACAAATTTAGCAAAGGTATAACCATCATCTCCTCTCATGAGGACATAAGATGGGTTGTTCTTGCCGGCAAACTCTTTGGGAATGGCCTTGTCCCTAGTGACCTTGCCATCCCCAACATTCCCTTTTTCCTTCTCCTTCTCCTTGTGTCCTTCATGAACAAATGCTATCTTTTGTTGGGGAGGAGGAGTAGGACCGATCTTCTTCTTGTGGCTCTTCTTCTTGGTCTTCTTCTTCTTAGAAGAGGGGTCAAACCCAATTCCCTCCTTGGCAACACACTCCTTTTGGTTGCTCAAGAGGTCATTGAGGCTTTTCTCCCCTTGAATGCACGACACAAGCCCTTTCTCAATTTGGGCTTTTAACTTCTTATTCTCCTCTTGGAGAGAGGTGCAATCATGAGCAAAGTTAGCCGTACAAGATTCATCATTTAAATCAATATGAGGGACGGAAGTAAGAGCCTTAATGGTTGTAGCTTTAAGTTGAGCATAAGACTCGGTGAGGGCAATGAGGTCACCTTTGACAACCTTGGAACTAGTCACAAGGATCTCATGTTCCTCAACAAGTCTCGTGTGATCAACTAGAAGCTTTTCAACCCTTACTTTAAGGGCATCTTTGTTCTCAAGAGCAAGTTGCAACGCATCATCGGTTTTAACGAAGTCAATTTTATGAGAAGACAAGGCTTCCTCAAGTGATGCTCTCATGACACTCTCTTCATGTAGCTCGTGCTCAAGGAGTTCGACTCTCTCTTTTTCCTCTATGAGGAGGTTTTCAACGTTCTCGATAAAATCATCGAGTTCGGCGAGTGATTTAAGGAGATCGCTAAAACGAGCACGAGCTTCACCATGAAGAGTTTTCATGAAAGCCATCAAGGATTCCTCATCATTATCCACACCATCATCACACTCATCCTCCACTATCTCACATGAAACATTGGGAGTGTGGATGAAGGGTTTTAGAGATTTGGACTTTGTTTTTACCTCTTTGGCCATGAGGCAATGATGAGTGAACGGCTTGTCCTCGTTGGGAGAGTCGAAGAGGCCGGTGGTGGAGGAGGAGGTAGTGGCATGCATGGCAATGGCAGCTGTGCCCACATGATCATCATCTTCATCTCCGGACATGTACTCCTCATGAACAAGAGCCTTGTCATATTTCCTCTTGGAAAACTTGGTGAACTTCTTCTTCTTGAGCACAAGCTTCTCGGACTTGTCTTCACGTCTCTCATAAGGACAATCGTGCACAAAATGTCTTGGGCTAACACAATTGTAGCATTTTCTTCGTCCAAACGATCTTCCTTGCAGATTCTTCCCTTTGTTTGCCATGGTCCCGGAATATTTCTTGACCAAGAGAGCCAAGTCTTCCGCAAAGTCATTTGCCGGGCATGAGGTGTCAACATATTCCTCACAAGTCTCTTCAACAACTTCTTCATCCCTTGAGGGTTGGGCAACTACTTTCTTGGCCTTCAATGCAAGATTTGAGTTCTTGGTGGCTTGAGCTATGGCAAAGGTCTTCTTGGACTTGGTCTCCAAAAGAACATGAGTTGAGAAAGTGGATACAACTTGTGCCGCGGTCAACTTTTGATAGTCCGGGCGTTGATGTATCATCATCACCATGGTATGTTCCGTGAGAACCATAGCATCAATGAACTTGTCCTTAATGAAATCATCATTTGCCCAAGTGCACCCAAAGGTTCTCAAATTGAGCACAAGAGACTTCAACCTTCGATATACCTCTTCCGCGGACTCACCCTCATTTCTCACAAATAGGTTGACTTCTTGCTTGAGCAAAGCCAACCGAGATCTTCGAATTGCTTCATCACCTTCGAGAGCCTCCTCAAGGCAATCCCAAATTTCCTTGGCGGTCTTGAGTAGAGCAATGGAGTCACTATAGTCATCGGTCACCGCGGTGCGCAACATATTGTGGGCGGTAGCATTGAGTTGATCATCAACCGCTTCTCTTGGAGTGAGATTCATGGGATCCTTCGGGTTGAAACCGTTGACCACAATCCACCATAGTTGTGTAGATGCACTGCGAATATGAGACTCCATATCTAGCTTCCACTTAGCAAACGCGTTAGCTTTCAAAGGGGGCGGAGGCCCCACAGGATTAATGCGAGGGTGCTGCAAGGGTTGTGGTGAGTAAAAGGGTTCCACGGCATTGTACTTGGGAACTTGAGTGCGAGCCGGGGATGCAAGAGGTTCTCTCGAATCATCCACATCATGAACCGCATTTGGATCAAATGAGTTTGAGGCGGATGTCGAGGGCTTTAAGCGAGAATCAATTTCCTCCTTGACCGAGGAGCGAACTTCTTTCAACATAGCAGTTTTGAGGTCCGCAAACATTGAAAGAATATTGGCCGCGGTCAACGGGGCCCCCGGGTTAATGGGGGCGACGGGAGCAACGGCTGGAGCAACAAGTGCGTCGGCCGCGGCGGGGGGTAGGTTTTGACCATCCTCCGCAAGTGGTGCGTCACCTCCCTCATTCCCTAGATCGACCATATCCTCTAAGGTTGTAAAACCTTATATTAGAACCTGGCTCTGATACCAATTGAAAGGATCGATACGGTCGACTAGAGAGGGGGTGAATAGGAGACTACAAATTTTACTCTTTCTTGTCAATTTTAAGGCTTTGAGGATAAAAAGGGTTCACTAGATATGCAACTAGGTGAACACAACCTATATGACAAGCAAGCTCTAAGCTAAATATGCTAGGCAACAAACTAATTAGCAAGCCAACAAGCATACAAGGCTAAGTAAAGTGCGGGAAAGGATTAACCACAAGTGAGACGAGGACGCGGATTTTATCCCGAAGTTCACTCTTCCTTGGGGAAGAGCTACTCTCCGTTTGGAGCGGTGCCGGAGCCAAAGCTTGCGGAACGCCACCGAAGGCTCACCGTAATCTCCTTCGAGTCACCCCCAACGGATGAGCCTCGAATCACTCGGGGTTGGTCTTGAAGGCGACCACCACACCTTTACAAACTTCTCCGGAGCACACCACAAGCAAGGAAGCTTCCGGAGGAACCTCTAACCGCCTAGGAGCCCAAGCTCCAAGAGTAACAAGTCATGGTGGATGAATGTTGTGGGGAACGCGATTTGGTTTGGTCAAAGTGTAGATCGGGTCTTGCTCTCCCAATCCCCAAAGTTTCAACAAGATTGGGTCGAGGGATTGAGAGTAGTGAGCAAAATGGGGTGTAGCAATGGAGGATCTCAACAAGACATTAGGGTTGGGGATGGAGGAGGAAGAAGGGGGCTTATATAGTGTTCTTGGCCGGGAGGGGATTTCTGCCCGTTGGACCCCGTGCGCACGGGCCAAGTCGGCCCCGTGCGCACGGGGTGTCCAGTGAGTTTTGAGGTACCCCGTGCGCACGGGGGTCAGAGACCCCGTGGGCACGGGGTGTCCCGAAATATTCTGACTACCCCGTGCGCACGGGGGTCAGAGACCCCGTGCACACGGGGTGTCCAGAAGATTTCTGATGAAACATCACAGGACACCACGGCAGCACACAATAAGTGGAATATCTGAGGTGTAGGAGGGCTGGTGTATCTGTCTTGGAGGCATTCCCACATGACACTAAATCCACGAAGACCCCTCTTGATAGTGCGGTTTTACCTACAACTCAAATTGAACCAAAACGAAAAACCTTCGAGTCGCCGGTAACCACGCCTTTGATCTTTTTGGACTGGGGGGTCACACACCTCCATTAATGGACACCTTGGAACCAAAGTCCTGAGATAAACTTTAGCAACCAACATTAGTTCCACTAACCACATTGTCATCACACCAAAATATAATCTAAGTGATACTTGCACTTTCAGGAGCTTTCCCGTGTAAATAGTTTTATTTCTTTTCTTTTCTTCGGGGGTCGAGATGAGAAGACCATAATTAAAATATTGAGTGGCTCTTATATGCATTATTGTTGATTTAACCAAGGGCCCATGTTATTTTGTCTTCTCCCTTGTATTAAAATGCCTGCAGATTCTAGCTTAGTCCAATTGCACGTGCACTATTATTATTATCCACACCGTTCGGTCGTGCAAGTGAAAGGCAATAATGACGATATATGATGGACTGATTGAGATGAGAGAAGCTGGTATGAAGTCGACCTCTCTTGTTTTTGTAAATATGATTAGTTCATCGTTCCTGATTCAGCCTATTATGAATGAAACATGTTTGCAATGACAATTGGAGATTATAGTTGCTTATGCCATGCTTAATTAGCTAGGAGTTTATAATGGTTTACCTTGCGTGCCAACATGCTATTAAAATGGTTATGATGTGGTATGATAGGGTGGTATCCTCCTTTGAATGATTCAAGTGGCTTGACTTGGCACATGTTCACACATGTAGTTGAAACAAAATCAACATAGCCTCCATGATATTTATGTTCATGGTGGATTATATCCTACTCATGCTTGCACTCAATGTTTATTAATTTTAATGCATGTTCATGACTGTTGTCGCTCTCTAGTTGGTCGCTTCCCAGTCTTTTTCTAGCCCTCACTTGTACTAAGCGGGAATACTGCTTGTGCATCCACTTCCATAAACCCCAAAGTTATTCCATATGAGCCCACCATACCTTCCTATATGCGGTATCTACCTGCCGTTCCAAGTAAATTTCTATGTGCAAAACTCTAAACCTTCAAATGAAATTCTGTTTTGTATGCTCGAATAGCTCATGTATCAACTAGGGTTGTCTGTATCTTCCATGCTAGGCGGGTTATTCTCAAGAAGAGTGGACTTCGCTCCTCACTCACGAGAAAATGGCTGGTCACCGGGATGCCCAGTCCCATGCTCAAACCAAATCAAAATATTTGCAAACAAAACTCCCCCGGGACTGTTGTTAGTTGGAGGCACCCGTTGTTTCGGGCAGGCCATGGATTGATGCTTATTGGTGGAGGGGGAGTATAAACTTTACCATTCTGCTTGGGAACCGCCTATAATGTGTGTAGCATGGAAGATATCGAGATCTCTCAGTTGTTATGTTGACAATGAAAGTATGCCGCTCAAAATATTATTTATCTCTATTCCAAAATCGAGCTCTGGCACCTCTACAAATCCCTGCTTCCCTCTGCGAAGGGCCTATCTATTTACTTTTATGTTGAGTCATCATCCTCTTATTTAAAAGCACCAGTTGGAGAGCACCGCTGTCATTTTCATCCATTACTATTAATTTATATTGAGTATGACTATGACTGGATCTCTTTTACCATGAATTACAATGTTTAGTTAGTCCTTGATCTTCAGAGGTGCTCTGCATTTATGTTTTGCGGTCTCAGAAAGGGCTAGCGAGATACCATCTTGTTATATCATGTTATGATTGTTTTGAGAAAGTGTTGTCATCCGAGATTTATTATTATTGCTCGCTAGTTGATTATGCCATTGATATGAGTAAACATGAGCCCTAAGTGTTATTGTGAATATGGTTAGTTCATAATCTTTGCTGAAAACTTGAATGTTGGCTTTACATATTTACAACAACAAGAGCAAACAGAGTTTGTAAAAGTTTTTCTTTATCACTTTCAGTTTATCAACTGAATTGCTTAAGGACAAGCAAAGGTTTAAGCTTGGGGGAGTTGATACGTCTCCATCGTATCTACTTTTCCAAACACTTTTTTCCCTTGTTTTGGATTCTAACTTGCATGATTTGAATGGAACTAACCCGGACTGACGTTGTTTTCAGCAGAATTGCCATGGTGTTATTTTTGTGCAAAAATAAAAGTTCTCGGAATGACCTGAAACTTCACGGAGAATATTTTTGGAACTAATAAAAAATACTGGCGAAAGAATCAAGGCCAGGGGGCCACACCCTGTCGACGAGGGTGGGGGCGCGCCCCCTGCCTCGTGGCCCCCCCTGGTGCTCCACCGACCTCAACTCCAACTCCATATGTTCACGTTCGGGGAGAAAAAAATCGGAGAGAAGGATTCATCCCGTTTTACGATACGGAGCCGCCGCCAAGCCCTAATCTCTCTCGGGAGGGCTGATCTGGAGTCCGTTCGGGGCTCTGGAGAGGGGAATCCGTCGCCGTCGTCATCATCAACCTTCCTCCATCACCAATTTCATGATGCTCACCGCGGTGCGTGAGTAATTCCATCGTAGGCTTGCTGGACGGTGATGGGTTGGATGAGATTTATCATGTAATCGAGTTAGTTTTGTTAGGGTTTGATCCCTAGTATCCATTATGTTCTGAGATTGATGTTGCTATGACTTTGCTATGCTTAATGCTTGTCACTAGGGCCCGAGTGCCATGATTTCAGATCTGAACCTATTATGTTTTCATGAATATATGTGAGTTCTTGATCCTATCTTGCAAGTCTATAGTCACATATTATGTGTTATGATCCGTTAACCCCGAAGTGACAATAATCAGGATACTTACCGGTGATGACCGTAGTTTGAGGAGTTCATGTATTTACTAAGTGTTAATGCTTTGGTCCGGTACTCTATTAAAAGGAGGCCTTAATATCCCTTAGTTTCCAATAGGACCCTGCTGCCACGGGAGGGTAGGACAAAAGATGTCATGCAAGTTCTTTTCCATAAGCATGTATGACTATATTCGGAATACATGCCTACGTTACATTGATGAACTGGAGCTAGTTCTGTGTCACCCTATGTTATAACTATTGCATGAAGAATCGCATCCGACATAATTATCCATCACTGATCCAATGCCTACGAGCTTTTCATATATTGCTCTTTGCTTAGTTACTTTACCATTGCCACTGTTACAATTACTACAAAACTGCTACTGTTACTTTTGCCACTGTTACCGTTACTTCCATACTACTTTGCTACTAAATACTTTGTTGCAGATATTAAGTTATCCGGGTGTGGTTGAATTGACAACTCAGTTGCTAATACTTGAGAATATTCTTTGGCTCCCCTTGTGTCGAATCAATAAATTTGGGTTGAATACTCTACCCTCGAAAACTGTTGCGATCCCCTATACTTGTGGTTATCAACACTCTCCCGCTCGTTGCTATGCATCACATAGATAGATCTTGCGTGATCATAGGTAAAAAAAATTGAAATACTGTGTTCCCCAACACTTACGCCACATCAGGGCTTTCACCGTCTCAGGTCTCTGCAGAACCACCCCCAGTAAAAAAAAATCCCCTAAAAAACCTAGTAAAAAATGATAACACCCACATTACGACCTTCCTCATTCCAGTTCTGTTTTGTTCACTTTTCTAAACTGATTTTGTTCACTTTACTAAAAGAAGACAAGTGTTCGTAATGTTTGATTCCTCTATCTATTGCACCATCTGTTTCTTTCAAACTAGGGCTTGTTGGAAAAATAAATGTAACTAGCAAACATGTCCGTACATTGAGGCGGGTGAAAAAAATACGGCCTTAATAACTCAAGATTCCTTTCTAGTTCGACTCATACTCCCACAACCTAAGACATGGTCCGACTCCTATTTCCATGGCCTACGAAGAAATATGCTTGATCGGGTTCAAACTGCATGGTTCAGACCCGTGCTTCTTTATGGGAGAAACATTTTAGATTGCATGGATAATGTAGTTCCTGAAGTTTCCTCTGGGGGAGGTACGTCTCCATTGGAGAGGTGTGGCGGCACGATGCTTAACAAGCGCTACAGTGGTTGATCTTATTCTCCTCGCCCTCGCACAATGAAAGGTGCCACGATTTCACTATACGGTGCCCTTGGAGGCGGCAACCGTAACATTCACAAATAAGGTTGGGGCTATCTCCACAACTTAACTCAAGGCTCCCGACAACACCACGAAGCCTCAGCACAATGGATTTGACCTCCGAGGTGACCTCTTCCATTTAGGATGCCCAAAGGGGAGTAACAAGATCCACAAAAGAAAGTAGGGTGAATCAATTTATCTTTGGTCAAATTATAGATCTAGGTCTTCTCTTCCAAACCCTAGAATATCAACAAATTTAAGTGGACAGGAGAGAGATCAGACAAGATAAAGTTTTGCAACAATGGTGGAGAGAGAACAAAGAGGTAGGTCAACTTGGGGAAGAAGACCTTCTATTTATAGTCCCCACACATATCCAACCGTAACACAATTTTTGCACTAAGCGATACTACTGCTTCAAAGAGCAGTACTACCATTGTCCCATTCAGACTGCACAACGAAGGCCCAAGCGGTACCACTGCATAGGACCTGGTAGTACCACCCTATTACTACCATAGGCAAATCAGAGGGGAATGAACCATGTGTGGTAGTTCATCTGACACTTTGTCCAGTAGGTTCGCTCCAACAGGGGAGCGGCACTGCCGATCATGGGGACGGTACTACCATGAGGACACATGATCCGGTAGGTTGGTTGTTCCTAGCGGGCCTGGCTTGGAGGTGCTTTAAGGTTCGTGCATGCCAATATTTCGTTGTAACACAAATGGATCAAAATTGCATCCAGCAAGGCAACCAAACATGCCTAAGTTCTTGAACACATGGAGTCACGTTCTTACCCTTCTCTTTCCTTCTCCACAAGAAAACATCCTAAACTTTTCTCTTCCCCCGGTCGCCGCCGCCTCCGGTCCTCCCCATCTCCGATGGCCTTTGGGCCATGGAGGTGCGGATGATCTCGGCCCCCCGTCGGTTGGAGGGACCTCGTTCTTGTTCTTGTTAAATTCGGTGTCTTGGTTGGGGTTGTGTGGTGCCAGTGATGTCCCTCAGTAGGAATGTCTCACACGTTCTATCCCCGCCCCGATGATGTGTCTAGCGTCGTCGGAGGGCATGTGGAGGTGTGTCTCCGTCGTATCTCGCGGGATTTGGTCGGTGCTGGTCTTCGATGGATCTATTTGAATCCGGTCTTTATTCGTCTTGGTTTGGGTGTTTACAGGTTTGATCCTTTCGATCTATGACTTTTTTCATCGAAGCTGCTCTGGTGCGCTGGTCCTATGAGGTTTTAGTACGATGACTTTCATACTGTCTATTACAATAAGGTTTGTCTGGCTCCAGCGAGGGAGAGACGATGATGGCGGCGCACCTTCCAGTATAGAGTTTGCTTGTAGTCATCGCTAGATGATCCTGTTAGAATTAATGGGCTAGGCCCATAGCAATTTCTGAAATCTCAAAGCCCATGTGTAAAATGGCAAGTGGTGGTGCTAAGTTTAGTCCCACCTTAGAAGTTGAAGAAGAGTTGGACCTCTTTATATAGTGGGTTCTCTCCACCACTCTAAGTGGTGTGTGAGAAGAGAAAGGGAAAACCACACGCGCGCGCTCGCTCGCCTCGCCTCGCCTGGCCTGGCCTGGCCGTGGCGTGGCGTGGCGTGGCGTGGCGTGGTGAGGTGAGGCGAGGCGAGGCGAGGCGGCGCGTACATGCGACATGCGCGTGAATGGTCCGCCGAAATCCGGTCCGTCTCCTTGCAGGAGCGCAGCTTCCTTTTGCCGTTTTATTTTTATGTCTTGGCAGACAAGTTTTTGATTTCTTGTCCAGTAAGTATACGAATTAGAAGGATATAGTGATTCAAATTGGATCTCCGATGTTGATGTACTTTACGCAACAAGTGGGTATGTATTTACTCATGGTGGTGGCGCAGTGTCATGGAGGTCTTGCAAGCAAACCATATTGACGAGGTCAACTATGGAAGCAGAATTAACTGCTTTGGACACAGCTACTGTTGAGGCAGAATGGCTGCGTGAGCTCTTGATGGACTTACCGGTTGTTGAAAAACCTGTACCGGCTATTCTTATGAATTGTGATAACCAAACGGTTATCGCTAAAGTGAACAATTCTAAAGATAATGCAAAGTCATCAAGACACGTGAAAAGACGTTTTAAGTCTGTCAGGAAGTTGAGAAACTCCGGAGTAATAACTGTTACGTATATACAAACAGACAAAAACCTGGCAGATCCCTTTACAAAGGGACTATCACGAAATGTGATAGATATTGCATCGAGGGAGATGGGTATGAGACCCATAGATGTTACACCATAGTAGTAACCCAACCTTTGTGATCGAAGATCCCGTGAATTAGGATCTGGGAAGAACAAGCTATTGGTTAACTGAGGAGAGTAATAACTTATGATCGTCTCCAAGTGAAGATGCAAAACTCTCAGAGCTGTAAGGCTCAGATCTGTAAGGCAGGTTGGCAACATGCCTTAATGTGGTTCTATTGGCTATAATTAGCAAAGATGCTGTCCTACAGAGCAGTCTTGAAAGAACACACCTATATGAGTTCTGACTGTAAACGTCGCAGTCTATGAGATTTGGGTGATCTCTAGTAAGCTCACGAAGAGACCAGGGAGTATGACGTATAAGCTCCAAACCGCGGGGTAGCCTACTGGCGGTCAGGTACTGGTTAAGACTTTGAGTGAAACCTGTTCACACAAAACTAGCAATTCAAGGCATAGTCCATTGTCAAGTTGTGAATGGATGTAGCTTAAAGTTCTAGGCAGAAGTTCAACTTAACAGTCTCTGCTGAAACACTGGTATATTAAACAAGTGGTGAGAGAAGGCAAATCTCTAAATGGGTATTTGAGATCTGGTGGGGGATTGTTAGAATTAATGGGCTAGGCCCATAGCAATTTCTGAAATCTCAAAGCCCATGTGTAAAATGGCAAGTGGTGGTGCTAAGTTTAGTCCCACCTTGGAAGTTGAAGAAGAGTTGGACCTCTTTATATAGTGGGTTCTCTCCACCACTCTAAGTGGTGTGTGAGAAGAGAAAGGGAAAACCACACGCGCGCGCTCGCTCGCCTCGCCTGGCGTGGCGTACATGCGACATGCGCGTGAATGGTCCGCCGAAATCCGGTCCGTCTCCTTGCAGGAGCGCAGCTTCCTTTTGCCGTTTTATTTTTATGTCTTGGCAGACAAGTTTTTGATTTCTTGTCCGGTAAGTATACGAATTAGAAAACCGAGTTGGTTTGGGATTGTGGTCGCGACACAATACCGCCTCTGGTCTTAATATATATACAGCTACCGGCTGCGGCCAGAGACACACCGAAAAACACCTAGGGTTTTGCCTCATCTCACAACGTGCGCCGCCATCGTAGTCTACTCCATCCCAAACGCCGGCGTGCATCGGCGCGTGGGAGAGCAGGTCTCCGGAACCGTTCGTCTTTGCGATCCTGCACCGGGAGAGGACGAATTAGGTTTTTGGGAAGCGTTGTGCGCGACTGCTCAAATTCGTCATCACGGGTCGTCTTTCGTCCAAGTCGGGCGGTGCTACTCATCGTCGTATTCATCGCCGTCAGCAGCAGATCATCGCCAACATCATCATCAACACTGTCGCACCCATAATAGCTAACGATCAGTACGTCCAACATCCACTGTTCATGTCTGTTTCTACAGCTATTGTTACGTGTTTGCTGCTGTTATGCATGTCTTGCTGTTCTTCTAGTTTGCTAGATTATTGCATGCTAGTATCTCTTCTAGTCATGAATTATTTACTGGAATTAATCATGAACTTGCCTAATATTCCAACAGATCCACGGACCTGGTTGTAATTTTTATTACTTCTGATGTCATTTGTATTACCATGATTGAAGATGAATAAATTGAAAGTTTCTCACGCAAAAAGGAAAAAAAACATGCCTCAGTTCCCCTAAGAAAGAAGATAGATTTGTCTCACATGTCGGAGACAACACGGGGTGCACACGGCACGTCACAACATAGTGCTGAAAGTTGTCGAAAGCTATCAAATTCGACGGACGGCAGGGACATCGATCCGAACGTGAGGACGAAGGAGCCTATTCCCTACGGACCTGCCACTTGGCATACAAGTACATACGTATTTTGTACTCCATTTACTCAAACGATCACATTGGAGTGGTTAAAGCCATGACAATCAACTGATAAAATAACCGCGCGTATCCCGTAGTCAACACGCCGTGTTGTTGCCCAGTTTATGAATGATTGATCAAATGAACAATAAGCAGCCGAGAATTCATCACAATACTAATAGCTGGATGCATTGCTTCATGTCCGTACGGCATCATCCGCCGTCAAACAAGTCCAATTCATTTCCAATTCTCTCCTAGTTATAGCTTCTCCGTCCCTCACTCACTTTCCAGTACAGCTCGATCACCAGCCCCTTGCAGGGCTTCAGCGTTCGCAATGGCCTCCCCAGCAGCAGCGTGCAGCCTCCCGACCCACACAGCGCCTTCCCTCGACGACAAACCAGCGGACGAGGCCGGCCTCCGCCGCCTGAGACGCCGCCGGCGCCGCCGCTGCATCTGCATCTGCGCCCTGGTCACCCTCGGCGTGCTCCTGCTCCTGGGCGTCACCCTCCTCGTCCTCTTCCTCACCGTGTTCCGCGTGCGCGACCCCACCACGCGCCTGCTCTCCACCCGCCTCGTCGGCCTCGCGCCCAGCCTCACCCAGCCCAACTTCACGCTGCTGCTCACCGTGGCTGTGCACAACCCCAACCCGGCCTCCTTCTCCTACGCCTCCGGCACCACGGGCCTCTGGTACCGGGGCGCCCACGTCGGCGACGCCCAGGTCGACCCGGGACGCATCCCTAGCAAGGGGGACGGCGTCGTGCAGCTGGAGATGACGGTGCTCACCGCCGGCTTCACCAAGGACATGGCACAGCTGATTAGGGACATCGAGGCCGGGTCGCTGCCACTGGACGCCAACGCCAGGATCCCGGGGAGGGTGGCCGTCCTGGGCGTGTTCAAGCTCAACGTCGTCGCCTACTCTGACTGCCACATCGTCGTCGGCTTCCCGGACATGGAGATCCGAGGCCAGGACTGCCGCGACCACGCTAAGCTCTGATCGGCTTGGTTGTTGTTCGTTTTATGGCATGCCAGGGAGACCGTGCTCAATGGATCTCGAGTTTCTTATATGGTGCATCAGCATGATGATACTTGATCCTCTCTATACTCTAGCATGAGTAAATCTTTCCCTAATAATATTAAAGGATGGATTGTTTCTCCATTATTTTTGGTCCATCAGATGTTTTTCGTACGTTTTTATGTCTTTTCGTCCGTCGCCATTTTCCGTTAAAAAAAGTAAAAGAAAAAGCTTCCGCCCGGACTCAAACCCGTGCCACGTTATGTTGAGCAACAACGCAACAACCAGTTCAACTGGGCAGTGCTTTCTGGAAATAAGGAGGAGTACGACCTTTTATATGCTCCTCTCCGGCCCGCCCTATTGGGCCGGCCCATTAGCGGGGCGGGACTTCCCTTTTCTTATTTTGTTTTTTCTTTTCTTTTCTTTTTTTTCTTTTTTCCTTATTTAAAATAATTTGGGATTTCAGAAAGTTCCAAATTTCAAAAGAAATATGAACATTGAAAAATGTTTTAGAAACCGTGCACTCTATTAGGCTGGCCCATGAGCGGGGAGGGATGCCACTGTTTTTTTATTTCATTTTTTCTTCTTTAAATAATTTAGGATTTCAGAAAAGTTCCAAATTAAAAAAATGTGAATTTTGAAAAATGTTCCAGAGGTATACAATGTTTATGAATTTTAACAAAAATTCTGCGAATTCAAAATATGTTCATGAATTTTTAAAACAATGTTCACAAAAATAAAAACTGATCGTGAATTTCAAAAAAAGTTCATCGATTCAAAAAATGTTCGCTGATTCAAAATCTTCATGCATTAGAAAATAATTTTCGTCAAACAGAAAATGTACATTAATTTCAAAAAATGTTCACCCATTCCAAAAGTGTGTGCCTATTGAAAAAAAATGCAACTTATAAAATGTTCATCCATTCAAAAAATAATCATCGTGCTCTATAAGAAAATTTTCAGTTACTCACAATAATATTCATCGAGATGCCGTCAACCTCCTAGATTTTGTTGATGGTTTGATTGTTGTTGTTGGCTGCATGCAACATGATCCGTGGCATTCATGGTCATGAACCAGATGTTGCAAACTCCGTCATCGCCTCAATGAGGTCATCGAAATTTTGCCCAATGTAAAATTCCTGTCACTTTGTTGCCCTAATCCCTTTTTTATATATACTAATTATTATACTAATATTAAAGGAAGGAATGATTCTTCCGTCCAATTATAGTTTCGGCTGTCATCTATCTACCGATGTACCACACACCTTTTATGTTTCTCCGACACGTGGGCCGAGCTAGGCCGCTCCACACTTTTTCTTTCTTCGATTCAATTGTGGAGCAGCGAAAAATAATACGTTTCTATTTCTCCCCTACGTCGGCCAAGATGGGCCTATTCCGAAACAGTTTTTTCTTTCTTCCCATTTGATTGTTGCATGGAGGTGAGAATGAAACTATGAAGCCGCAAAGTGAAATGTGATCATTTTGCAAAGACGGTATGATTGAAAGTATAATTCTTTTTCATCTTAGGAATAATTGTCGTGCATCATAAATTAAATAATGGTTTATTTTTTGTCTATGCTAGGGAAGTTAAATTTTCTCCCGTTGCAACGCACGGGCATTTTTGCTAGTAGTATAAAAATACTACTCAAGGGTCGGCTGTTTCAAAAAACCCAAATCATCCGCTGCTTTACAATTGATCGTGATTATGACAGTTGGGGCCCGCATGTAAGAGAATTGATTGTTTGACCGTTAACTGACATGTGGGGTCCACATGTCAGTGTCTCTTTCTCATATTTCAATAAAAAAAATCTCATGTAAGTTTACAAATATATGTCCTCATTTTTCCAGAATAACCCTTATAAGTTTTTTGAAAAAAGCAACTGGGTCCATATATGTTTTCAAAAAAAGCAATCGGGTCCCTAAGAAGCTGCGCCAGCCCGCCCTGAGCAACAGCGCCGGCGGCCAGGTCGTGGCCCAGGCCAAAGAAGCCGTGCGGCCGAATTCTGCTGTTGCTCCTTGCTGGCCCCGCCCTGAGCAACAGCGCCGGCGGCCAAGTCGCGGCCCAGGTCGAAGAAGCCGCGCGGGTAAACGTTGTCGCTGCTCCTTGCCGGCCTCGCCCTGAGCAACAGCGTCGGCGGCCAGGTCGCGGCCCAGGTCGAAGAAGCCGCTCGGGTAAACGATGTCGCTGCTCCTTGCCGGCCTCGCCCTGAGCAACGGCGCCGGCGGCCAGGTCGCAGCCCAGGCCGAAGAAGCCGCGCGGCCGAATGTTGCTGCTGCTCCTTGTCGGCCCCATGGTGGCGGAGGCGGCCGGCAAATGGGCCAGCCCACGCGTCAGCCATGCCCAGGATCTTGGACACCCGCGCGGCGGCTCCTGTGCCCGACGATGTAGTCGTTGTTGCTGCTCCTTTTCTTCGATGAAGCTCCTATGCCTGGCGAAGTTGCAGCCCAGCTCAGGCACGCTGATGGCCTTGCCCAGCCCGGCGGCGCTCCTTGCCGGCCGCCGCTGAAACTGCTCCTTTTCTTATCGCCCAGCTGCTGCTTGCTGCCGGCCATGCGTCGCTTCTGCTCCTTGCCCGGCCCTACTGCTGCTCGTTTCCGTCCGTCGTCGCTGCTCCTCCTTGCCTGGCCGACCCTGCTGCTGCTCCGGTAGCGACGTCGTGGCTGGAGCAGACGGAGAGAAGAAAAGACAGAAGGAAGAAGAGATAACTTACACATGGGTCCCACATGTAGGATAACGGTCAAACAAAACGGTCAACAAACGGATTGTTTAGGACTAGGTCCTACCTATCATAAACCAGATTAAGATGTTAGCAATGGACGATTTGGGTTTTTTGAAACAGCCAACCCTTGAGTTGGTAGTTATCAGCGGAAAAAAAATCCGGTAATTTTTTTGAACCCTAGCCTGTAAAGTAGTAGTTTTATGCTATTTACTCCTCTAGCATTGATGAATTATTGTTATGTCTTGGTCTCTTCGTGTATAGAAGAAACACGTTTTATTTTATTTTTTCGCAAGGGAAGAAACAGATTTGTTCACTAGTACTACCTTGGTCCTAGTTTATTGGTCCCCCATTGTAATCTATGCCAATTTTGACAACAGATTTAACTAACAAATACTTATGCATGTCATAAAAAATATATCATTAAAAACTATGTTCAAATACGAATCCGACAATATAATTTTTGTTGACATGTACGAACATTTTATCAGTTAAATCTTTGGTCAAAATTTAGCACAAATTACAAAGGAGACTAATAAATCGGGACGGAGGTAGTACTGGTGTGTTTGTTGTAAAAGCTCACTTTAGCTACATTTCGGTCAGTTGACTTTTCATTTTGTTGCCAGTCGATTTTCTGTTCGTTGGATCGTGCTTTGAGGTCTGTGCTTTTTCATTTTTTTATGTTTAGTTCTGTTGTTGGGCTGTGCTGCAAGGAATCGATTGACGCGCTGTTTTGGTCAGTCGAATCGATACAAGGCCGATTTCTTTGTCTGGGTTGCGCCCGTTTAATTCTGGGTTGCATATTTTTCTTTTTCCTTTTCTTTATTGGTTATAATTCTTTTGGGGGTTTCTGGCTGTGTGTAATTATATACATACAAATACTATATAATATTATACAATTATTTTTGCATATTACGAAAAAAATGTAATTTCGGTGTAAAGTTGTGCTAAGTTTTTGTTATAAATTTAATTTCTTCTTAAAGAAAATATCAACGCTACTAATTTATTCTTTTTCAAAGAATCATTATTTTGGTATTGTCTTAGTCTTTACTTCATTTTCATTCTACTTTAAGGTTAATACCAATGCCACTATTCATTTGTTCTTAGATTTTGTTTTTGCATAAGTTCCACTTTTATATGATTATTCTTGCATATTGTAAAGAAGCACAATTTTCATGTATATTTCGTGCAAATTTTGTCGGTGTTTGTGTTAGATTCTTTTTCCCATTTTTTTCTTAAATGGTAATACAAATGCCGCTCATTCATTCTTCCTTAGGAAATTTAATTCTTTTTTATGGGTATTTTAGCTTCATTCTTTTCTGGTTTTTTTTGGTTTCTATGCATTTTTTCCTTTTTCTTTCCTTTATTGGTTATTTTTTTGTGGGTTTTTGGCCGAGTGTAATTATATACAAACAAATACTATATAATATGTGCCACAATTTAATGATTATATGATTATTTTTTACATATTACGATAATATGCAATTTCGGTGCAAAGTTGTGCATAAGTTTCTTTAATCTTCTTCTTAAAGGAAATACATATTTCAGTTACACTATGTATAAATTGCAGTAGAATGCGAAAAATGCATTATTATATGCTTATTCTTTGCATATTTTAAAAACTGCAATTTCAGTGCAAATTGTGTGCAAGTTTTGAAAAAAAAAATTCTTTTTCATTTTGTTTATTCTTAAAGAGTTTCATTCTTTCTTAGAAAACTTCATTATTTTGATTTTGTTTTATTTTTTTTCTGAAAGGGCAATACCAATGACACGAATTCATTGTTTCATAGAAAACTTTAATTTTTATTTTTATTTTTATATTTTTTATTTATTTTTATTTTTTTAGTTTTCACTATTATATATTTATTCTTGCATATTATTAAAAAGATGCAATTTCTGTGTAAGTTGTGTTCAATTTTTTTCATCATTTGTTTAATTTATTTTTCATTTTCTTTCTTTTTGAATGGTAATACCAATGCCAATAATTTGTGCAAATTTAATTCGTTTCTCCTTTAAAAAGTTCTTTTAGTTTTGTATTAGTTTATTATTAATCATGCTCCATCCGCACAACTAAAAAGCTAATGATGAGTGTCTGTGGTGCATGTGGACGTGTCTGCATGTTTATGTGCGCTTGGTGCCTACATGTACGTGCTCTTACGTCACAGCTTAGCATAGTTTTGGCTGCTAAAGCCCACGGTTTTCATGCATGCTTTGAGATGAATATGTGGGGATAAAAGGTGGTTCAGAAAAAAAGTGACTGGCCCAAAAATAAAATTCGGTCGACTGGGCTATAGCCAGTCGATTTTGTGACCGTCCAATTCCGCTTTGAGATTTGTGTTGTTTTCTTTTTTTCAGTGTCATGTTGGTGGTGAGTTGGGATGTGTGGAATCGATTGACCCCTATTTTGGATCAGCGGAATTGCTTCTTGGGCTCGTTTTTGCTCTTCTGGGTTGCACTTTCTTTTTCTTTTCCTCTTCCTTTATTGTTATTTCTTGTTTTTATTGGGTTTTTGGCTGAGTGTAATTGTATACATATAAATACTATATAATATGTGACAAAATTTCATGATTATATGATTATTTTTGCATATTACGATAAAGTGCAATTTCGGTGCGAAGTTGTGCGCAATTTTTGTATAAGAATTTGAAAACCTCCTATTTGTCAATAGAAGTGTTGGGATAGGCGCCTGCGACATAGAATAGAGATAAAAGCATTACCAAAGGCTCATTCATCGAAAATATTTTCCATGTCCAATCGCAGATCCCAGAATTTCTACAATAAATTAGATAGGTAGCTAAGTTCTCTTTCTTCTTAAAGGAAATACCAACGCCACTAATCCATTATTTTTCATAAAAAAATTATTTTGATATTGTTTTAGAGTTTACTTCATTTCCATTCAACTTTAAGATTAATACCAATGCCACTATTCATTTATTCTTAGATTTGTTTTTTGCAAAAGTTTCACTTTTATATGCTTGTTCTTGCATATTTTTAAAAAGCGCAATTTTTATGTATATTTTGGGCAAATTTTGTCAGTGTTTGTTTTAGATTCCTTTTCCCATTTGTTCTTAAATGGTAATACCAACGCCACTAATTCATTCTTCCTAAGGAAATTTAGTTCTTTCTTTTGTGGGTATTTTATCTTCATTTTATATTTCTGTTTTATGTTTCTATGTGTTTTTCTTTTTTCCTTTTTTCTTTCCTTTATTGCTTTATTGTGGTTTTTTGGCTGAGTGTAATTATATACAAACAAATACTATATAATATTTGCCAAAATTTCATGATTATATGATTATTTTTGCATGTTACGATTGTTGGGGAACGTAGTAATTTCAAAAAAATTCCTCCACACACGCAGGATCATGGTGATGCATAGCAACGAGAGGGGAGAGTGTGTCCACGTACCCTCGTAGACCGAAAGCGGAAGCGTTAGCACAACGCGGTTGATGTAGTTGTACGTCTTCACGATCCGACCGGTCCAAGTACCGAACGTACGGCACCTCTGAGTTCAGCACACGTTCAGCTCGATGACGTCCCACGAACTACGATCCAGCAGAGCTTCACGGGAGAGTTCCGTCAGCACGACGGCGTGGTGATGGTGATGATGTTGCTACCGAGGCAGGGCTTCGCCTAAGCACCGCTACGATATGACCGAGGTGAAATATGGTGGAGGGGCACCACACACGGCTAAGAGACCAAGAGATCAATTGTTGTTCCTAGAGGTGCCCCCCCGCCCCCGTATATAAAGGACCAGGGGGGAGGCGGCCGGCCAGGGGAGGGCGCGCCAGGGAGGAGTCCTACTCCCACCGGGAGTAGGACTCCCTCTTTTACTAGTTGGAGTAGGAGGGGGAAAGGAAGGGAAGGAGAGAGGGGGACGGAAAGGGGGCGCCCCCCCCCCTCCTTGTCCAATTCGGACTAGAGGGGGAGGGGGCGCGCGGCCAGCCCTAGCCGCCCCTCCTCTTCTCCACTAAGGCCCATCTTGGCCCATTAAACTCCCCGGGGGGTTCCGGTAACCCCCCGGTACTCCGGTGTATGTCTGAAACTCCCCGAAACCATTCTGGTGTCCGAACATAGTCATCCAATATATCAATCTTTATGTCTCGACCATTTCGAGACTCCTCGTCATGTCCGTGATCACATCCGGGACTCCGAAATACCTTCGGTACATCAAAACACAAAAACTCATAATACAATCGTCACCGAAACTTTAAGCGCGCGGACCCTACGGGTTCGAGAACTATGTAGACATGACCGAGACACGTCTCCGGCCAATAACCAATAGCGGAACGTGGATGCTCATATTGGTTCCCACATATTCTACGAAGATCTTTATCGGTCAAACCGCATAACAACATACGTTGTTCCCTTTGTCATTGGTATGTTACTTCCCCGAGATTCGATCGTCGGTATCTCAATACCTAGTTCAATCTCGTTACCGGCAAGTCTCTTTACTCGTTCCGTAATACATCATCCCGCAACTAACTCATTAGTTACAATGCTTGCAAGGCTTATAGTGATGTGCATTACCGAGTGGGCCCAGAGATACCTCTCCGACAATCAGAGTGACAAATCCTAATCTCGAAATACGCCAACCCAACAAGTACCTTCGGAGACACCTGTAGAGCACCTTTATAATCACCCAGTTACGTTGTGACGTTTGGTAGCACACAAAGTGTTCCTCCGGTAAACGGGAGTTGCATAATCTCATAGTCATAGGAACATGTATAAGTCATGAAGAAAGCAATAGCAACATACTAAACGATCAAGTGCTAAGCTAACGGAATGGGTCAAGTCAATCACATCATTCTCCTAATGATGTGATCCCGTTAATCAAATGACAACTCATGTCTATGGCTAGGAAACATAACCATCTTTGATCAACGAGCTAGTCAAGTAGAGGCATACTAGTGACACTATGTTTGTCTATGTATTCACACATGTATTATGTTTCTGGTTAATAAATTCTAGCATGAATAATAAACATTTATCATGATATGAGGAAATAAATAATAACTTTATTATTGCCTCTAGGGCATATTTCCTTCAACGATAAAGTTCAATTTCGGTGCAAAGTTGTGCGTAGGTTTTTTATTTATTTTCTGACTTCTTAAAGGAAATATATTATTTCACTTACACAATGTGTAAACTATACTAGAATGCGAAACATGCACTAGTATATGCTTATTATTTGCATATTTAAAAAAATGCAATTTCAGTGCAAATTGTGTGTAAGTTTTGATAGTTTTTTCTTTTTCATTTTCTTTCTTCTTAAACGGTTTCATTCTTTCTTACAAAACTTCATTATTTTGATTTTGTTTTAGTTTTTTTCTGAAAGGGAAGTACGAGTGGCACGAATTCATTCCTCCATAGAAAACTTCTTTTTTATTATTTTATTTTCACTTTTTATTTTGTTTTAGTTTTCATTTCTTTTCTTTTGTAAGGGTAATACTGATATCACTAATCCATTATGTTTTAGAAAACACTTTTTTGCGGGAATCTCACTGTAATATGCTCAGTTTTGCATAGTAATAATACATTTTCCAAATATATGTATGTATAAAAATAAATATGTGTGAGAATGTTATTCATCGGTGAGATTGCACATGTATAAAAATAAATATACATGTGTGAGATTGCACATGTATAAAAATAAATATACATGTGTGAAATTGCACATATAGCCACTAACCATTGCATGCAATTATGTGTGAGAGTGCTATTCATAGGTCATCTACAAAGACTTGGCCAATTACTATACTAGAGCAGCCAGTAATTAAACGTACAAAAAAGTAGGCTGGCTTGGTAGTATTGGACTGGAGCAGCCCATGGTCCAGCTTGCACCTATACGGACGCTGCGTGGGCTTATGTGGCTGCCTAATTAATCGTGCTTGACTGAAAAGGAGTTTGGGGTCAATCGACTGACTCAAAATTCATTTCAGTCGATTGACCAGTAGCCACGCCCGTAAAAGCTAGTACCAATTTAGTGGATCATGCGTAACACCTCAAATATAATAAAAATTACATCGAGGTCCATGGACCACTGAACGACCATTGCCGCTGCCAGAACGAGCCGCTAAACGCCGCTGTCGCCGCTCCCATACTGAAGCCGACCTGACCTTGTCGATGACAGTCAGGAAGTTTTCGTGCACGTGCCCCTAAGGCCCAGCATCCCGGAGCCGCAGTCGTCGCCGTTGAATTCTTGAATCGATCTGAAGAATTTGACACCAAATATCGCCGCTGCGTACGCATGACAAGAAACCGTAATCTCACCGCCCAGAGGAGCTGGCAGGAATCTACACCGGGGCTCCATCTAATCGGTCCTAGCGGACGAACTTGAGAAGGATCGGAGCCCGGAAGACTGACTCGAAGAAGAAGCGCCGCCATTCATCCAAACGCCACCTTTGCGAGAACTAAAACCCTACCTATCTACTAGCTGGAGACAAGGCACCACAAATCCCCTCCCCGCCACTGGCCGCCGGAGCGATAGGCGGAGGGGTAATGAATCCACGGGCTCGCCGGTGGAGATCGAGGGGAGGAAGGTTTTCCCTAGTCGCCTTGCCAGATCATGCGTATATGTTATTCAGACCGTGCTTGGCAGCTCACTATTTTTGGAGTATTTGGAGATTACCGTGTGTTTTCCAGAAATCATGGTTTTCAGAACTTTGATGCACTTGATATAAACAAATACTACAGTTTTATAAATCCTACAAACGTAAGACGTTTTGAGAAAGAAGTCTTGACCTCTCTTTTCTAAACCAAATTGAGAACACTGTGATTTTTAGAGGGAAATGTTAACTGGCAACCGTTGGCCAGGAGAGATTTCGCAGCGAACAACCGTGCAGAAACCGCCGCCGCCGCTGCTTGCCTTGCAGGAGCTCCGAGAGCGCTCCTACGGAGCCGGCGCTGCTACCTGCCGCCGCGGTCGCCGTCTACGTCGACCTCCCACGCCTCCTCGCCCGAATCTGCGTCTCCAGCGCCGTCGACCAACCCGTCGCGAGCCCAGAGTGCACATCGCCATCCGTGGGTGCCTTGATGGCTTGGTCGATCTTCACCGTTGCGCTTCAGATCCACCTCTCCCAAAACCATATATGTTTTTTTTTTCTTCTAAAATTGCAATGGACATTTGCCGACATCTTACTACCGTGAGAAACTTCACACGAGATCCTAGTGCATCATTGACCATTTTGGCAATATTTTAGATACATTTTGTCATGTACAACAATACTTGTCCCCTTGCATTGGCAATTTTGAGTCAGATTTTCGCCATGGCATTTTTGTTACATTCTTGCAAATTTTCAGCTAACTACATGAGAACCTAATGCTTGCTCTAAGCCCCAAATGTTACGTGTGAAGTGGGCAACTGGGCATGGAAAATTTCTGAAAGAAATTCATATGGAAAATTCAAAACATGGCAGAAAATCATATGGCAAATTCAAAAACATGGCAGTTTTTGTTTAGTGAAACATGGTTTTTTTAGAGCAAATTGCATTCTTTTTATCACATGGCATTTTGTGCCGCGTGGTGGCTTGGCAAAACTATCATGCATCAATAAGTTGTTCTCACTTATTTTTGTTTTGAGATAGTATCAACTCATGAAAAGGTTTGGTTGCAAATGTTTTTGTACTAGGTATATGGCAAGTTCACATGTGCAAACAATGTCCACATGGCTAATTCCTAGAGTTTTGTCATGGGAAATAATGTTTTAACATGAAAATTTCCGAGTTTTTCTTAATGTTCACATGTGAAAAATAATTCTTTCACATTGGAAATTCATGCAGTTTGTTGGGGATATAACCCCACGATATAACCCGCCATATTGGGCCGGGTCATCCTCATGGCGGCTGAAGAGCAAGGCACAAGACGGACCGAGGCGCCCAGGTGCAAGACCAGTTGGGCGGCTCACAGAGTGGGCCGGCTTAGGGCCCAAATTCCGAAGACGACGGCTCATAGCCTCGAAGTCCAAGTCGCCAAGAGTTTCCTTACTTAGGGGACAAGGTAGAAACATACTAAGTCACGGATCGTAGTACGACCCGCACTCTTGTAAGCCCTGGGTCTCGACCTGTATATAAAGGTGAGCCCCATAGACAGATAGGACTGAGTTACAATCGATCAGTAGCTTGGTCAAGCGAATCCGCTCCCTTTTAATTGATCGTCCAGCAATAAGAAAACAAGCAGGAAGTAGGCTATTACCTCGATCATGAGGGGCCGAACCGGGGTAAATCTGTGTCTCTCAATTCCGATCAATCCCGACAAGCTAACCACCCGGTTGCGATGGCCTCATGACTAAGTCCTCACACTAGGCATCTGCCATGACAGAACCACGACAGTTGGTGCCCACCGTGGGGCCAGCGCATAGTGGTTTCGAGTTCTTGAAGGGCTCTTTCCTAGGGACCAAGGGACACGCCGTCGGCAGGATGATGAAGAGCCGCTGCGGCAAGCTCTACATCGACGACGCCGGTCGGGGCCCCGAGGCCGACTCAATCGAGTACGGGTACCGGGTCCCCTTCGGCAACATCCACGTCTTCATCGGCAAAATCGGCAGATCTGAACCTGAGCTGGACCTCTGCACCGACCTCGTTGAGCCGGCTCGGTGCGCGCATCCCGCCCAGATCCAGGCCGGCCGGAAGCATGTCTTCGTTGGTTTTACGCAGGGCGTGAAACTTGCGGGAAATTCCGCGTCTGGAGGAGAGACTCTCGTCTACTCAGATGGTGAATCCTCGACCGGGGAGACTGAGTCAATCTATCAGCTTGAAGACAACAGGCTTGGGGCTGTTCTGATTGCAGCAGTATTCCGGACCCCTATGAGTCGTCGTGCCGAGCCACCATCTTCATGGCAGGGACTATTGGGGAACGTAGCATGCAATTTCAAAAAAATTCCTACGATCACGCAAGATTTATCTAGGAGATGCATAGCAACGAGAGGGGGAGAGTGTGTCCACGTACCCTCGTAGACCGAAAGCGAAAGCGTTAGTATAACGTGGTTGATGTAGTCGAATGTCTTCGCGATCCAACCGATCTAGTACCGAACGTATGACACCTTCGAGTTCAGCACACGTTCAGCTCGATGATGTCCATCGAACTCTTGATCCAGCAGAGGGTCGAGGGAGAGTTTCATCAGCACGACGGCATGGTGACAGTGATGGTGATGTGATCCGCGCAGGGCTTCGCCTAAGCACTACGACGCTATGACCGGAGGAGTAAACTATGGAGGGGGGCACCGCACACGGCTAAGCTCCCTTGCCCCCGTATATAAAGGAGGGAAGGAGGAGGCCGGACACCAAGGGGCGCGCCAAGGGGGGGGTCCTACTAGGACTCCACTCCAAGTAGGATTCGCCCCCCTTTTTTCCTTCTCGTGGAGGGGAAAGAGGGAAGGAGAGGGAGAGAAAGAGGAAAACAGGAAAGGGGGCCGCGCCCCCTCCCCTTTGTCCAATTCGGACTCCCTTTGGGGGGCACCCTGCGGGCCCCCTCTCTTTCTCCCGTATGGACCATGAAGGCCCATTACTTCCCGGGGGGTTCCGGTAACCCCTCGGTACCCCGATAAATATCTGAAACGTCCCGAAACCATTCCGGTGTCTGAATACCTTCGTCCAATGTATCAATCTTTACCTCTCGACTATTTTGCGACTCCTCGCCATGTCCGTGATCTCATCTGGGACTCCGAACAATCTTCGGTCACCAAAACACATAACTCATAATACAAATCGTCATCGAACGTTAAGCGTGCGGACCCTACGGGTTCGAGAACTATGTAGACATGATCGAGACACATCTCCGATCAATAACCAACAGCGGAACCTAGATGTTCATATTGGTTCCTACATGTTCTACGAAGATCTTTATCGGTCAAACCGCAATAACAACATATGTCATTCCCTTTGTCATCGGTATGTTACTTGCCCGAGATTCGATCGTTGGTATCCTCATACCTAGTTCAATCTCCTTACCGGCAAGTCTCTTTACTCGTTCCATAATGCATCATCCCGTAACTAACTCATTAGTCACATTGCTTACAAGACTTATAGTGATGTGCATTACCGAGAGGGCCCAGTGATACCTCTTCGATACACGAAGTGACAAATCCTAATCTTGATCTATGCCAACTCAACAAACACCTTCGAAGACACCTGTAGAGCATCTTTATAATCACCCAATTACGTTGTGACGTTTGATAGCACACAAGGTGTTCCTCCGGTATTCAGGAGTTGCATAATCTCATAGTCAGAGGAATATGTATAAGTCATGAAGAAAGCAATAGCAATAAAACTTAACGATCATTATGCTAAGCTAACGGATGGGTCTTGTCCATCACATCATTCTCCTAATGATGTGATCCCGTTCATCAAATGACAAGACATGTCTATGGTTAGGAAACTTTACCATCTTTGATTAACGAGCTAGTCTAGTAGAGGCTTACTAGGGACACTGTGTTTTATCTATGTATCCACACATGTATCAAGTTTCCAGTTAATACAATTCTAGCATGAATAATAAACATTTATCATGATATAAGGAAATATAAAATAACAACTTTTTTATTGCCTCTAGGGCATATTTCCTTTAGTCTCCCACTTGCACTAGAGTCAATAATCTAGTTCACATCGCCATGTGATTTAACACTAATAGTTCACATCTTTATGTGATTAACACCCATAGTTCACATCGCCATGTGATCAACACCCAAAGGGTTTACTAGATTCAATATTCTAGTTCACATCGCTATGTGATTAACACCCAAAGAATACTAAGGTGTGATCATGTTTTGCTTGTGAGAGAAGTTTAGTCAACGGGTCTGCCACATTCTGATCTGTATGCATTTTGCAAATTTCTATGTCTACAATGCTCTGCACAGAGCTACTCTAGCTAATTGCTCCCACTTTCAATATGTATCCAGATTGAGACTCAGAGTCATCCAGATGGGTGTCAAAGCTTGTATCGACGTAACTCCTTACGACGAACTCTTTATCACCTCCATAACCGATAAATATCTCCTTAGTCTTCTAAGGATAATTTTGATCGTTGTCTAGTGATCTACTCCTGGATCACTATTGTACCCCTTTGCCAAACTCATGGCAAGGTACAATAGGTCTGGTATACAGCGTGGCATACTTTATAGAACCTATGGCTGAGGCATAGGGAATGACTTTCATTCTCTCTCTATCTTCTGCCGTGGTCAGGTTTTGAGTCTTACTCAACTTCATACCTTACAACTCAGGCAAGAACTCCTTCTTTGACTGATCCATTTTGAATTCCTTCAAAATCTTATCAAGGTATGTACTCATGGAAAGTCTTATCAAGCGTCTTGATCTATCTCTATAGATCTTGATGCCCAATATGTAAGCAGCTTCACCAAGGTCTTTCTTTGAAAAACTCCTTTCAAACACTCCTTTATGCTTTCCAGAAAATTCTACATCATTTCCGATAAACAATATGTCATTCACATATACTTATCAGAAAGGCTGTAGTGCTCCCACTCACTTTCTTGTAAATACAGGCTTCACCACAAGTCTGTATAAAACCATATGCTTTGATCACCTTATCAAAGCGTATATTCCAACTCCGAGATGCTTGCACCAGTCCATAGATGGATCGCTGGAGTTTGCACACTTTGTTAGCACCTTTAGGATTGACAAAACCTTCTGGTTGCATCATATATAACTCTTCTTTAAGAAATCCATTAAGGAATGCAATTTTGACATCCATTTGCCAGATTTCATAAAATGTGGCAATTGCTAACATGATTCGGACAGACTTAAGCATCACTCTGAGTGAGAAAATCTCATCATAGTCAACACCTTGAACTTGTCAAAAACCTTTTTCGATAAGTCTGGCTTTGTAGATAGTAACACTACTATCAGCGTCCGTCTTCCTCTTAAGATCCATTTATTCTCAATGGCTTGCCGATCATCAGGCAAGTCAACCAAAGTCCATACTTTGTTCTCATACATGCATCCTATCTCAGATTTCATGGCCTCAAGCCATTTTGCGGAATCTGGGCTCATCATCGCTTCCTCATAGTTCGTAGGTTCATCATGGTCTAGTAACATGACTTGCAGAACAGGATTACCGTACCACTCTGGTGCGGAACGTGCTCTGGTTGACCTACGAGGTTTGGTGGTAACTTGATCTGAAGTTTCATGATCATTATCATTAGCTTCCTCTCTAGTTGGTGTAGGCATCACGGGAACAGATTTCTCTGATGAGCTACTTTCCAAATTGAGAGAAGGTACAATTACCTCATCAAGTTCTACTTTCCTCCCACTCACTTCTTTCGAGAGAAACTCCTCCAGAAAGGATCCATTCTTAGCAACAAAGATCTTGCCTTCGGATCTGTGATAGAAGGTGTACCCAATAGTTTCTTTTGGGTATCCTATGAAGATGCACTTCTCCGATTCGGGTTCGAGCTTATCAGACTAAAGCTTTTTAACATAAGCATCGCAACCCCAAATTTTAAGAAATGACAGCTTAGGTTTCTTGCCAAACCACAGTTCATACGGTGTCGTCTCAACGGATTTAGATGGTGCCCTTTTTAACGTGAATGCAGCTGTCTCTAATACATAACCCCAAAATGATGGTGGTAAATCGGTAAGAGACATCATAGATCGCACCATATCTAATAAAGTACGGTTAGGACGTTCGGACACACCATTACGCCGTGGTGTTCCAGGTGGTGTGAGTTGTGAAACTATTTCACATTGTTTTAAATGAAGGCCAAACTCGTAACTCAAATATTCACCTCCGCGATCAGATCGTAGAAACTTTATTTTTTTTGTTACAATGATTCTCTACTTCACTCTGAAATTCTTTGAACTTTCAAATGTTTCAAACTTGTGTTTCATTAAGTAGATATACCCATATCTGCTTAAATCATCTGTGAAGGTTAGAAAATAACGATACCCGTCGCGAGCCTCAAAAACTCATCGGACCGCATACATCGGTATGTATTACTTCCAATAAGTCAGTGGCTCGCTCCATTGTTTCGGAGAACAGAGTCTTAGTCATCTTGCCCATGAGGCATGGTTTGCAAGCATCAAAAGATTCATAATCAAGTGATTCCAAAAGTCCATCCGCATGGAGTTTCTTCATGCGCTTTACACCAATATGACCTAAACGGCAGTGCCATAAATATGTTGCACTATCATTATCAACTTTGCATCTTTTGGCATCAATATTATGAATATGTGTATCATTACGATCGAGATTCAATAAACCATTCACATTGGGTGTTTGACCATAGAAGGTTTTATTCATGTAAATAGAAAAACAATTATTCTCTGACTTAAATGAATAACTGTATTGCAATAAACATGATCAAATCATATTTATGCTCAACGCAAACACCAAATAACATATATTTAGGTTCAACACTAATCCCAAAGGTAGAGGGAGTGTGCGCTGGTGATCTTATCAACCTTGGAATCACTTCCAACACACATCATCACCTTGTCCTTAACTAGTCTCTATTCATTTTGCAACTCCTGTTTTGAGTTACTAATCCTAGCAACTGAACCGATATCAAATATCCAGGGGTTACTATGAACACTAGTAAAGTACACATCAATAACATGTATATCAAATATACCTTTGTTCACTTTGTCATCCTTCTTATCCGCCAAGTATCTAGGGCAGTTCCACTTCCAGTGACCATTTCCTTTGCAGTAGAAGCACTCAGTTTTAGGCTTGAGTCTAGCTTTGGGCTTCGTCATGGGAGTGACAACTTGCTTGCCATTCTTCTTGAAGTTCCCTTTCTTTCCCTTGCCCTTTTTATTGAAACTAGTGGTCTTGTTAATCATCAACACTTGATGGTCTTTCTTGATTTCTACCTTCGCCAATTTCAGCATCGCGAAGAGCTCGGGAATCATTTTCGTCATCCCTTGCAAATTATAGTTCATCACAAAGTTCTAGTAGCTTCGTGATAGTGACTAGAGAATTCTGTCAATCACTATTTTATTTGGAAGATTAACTCCCATTTGATTCAAGCGATTGTAGTACAGACATTCTGAGTACATACTCACTAGCTGAGCTTTTCTCCTCCATTTTGTAGGCAAAGTACTTGTCAGAGGTCTCATACCTCTCGACATGGGCATGAGTCTGAAATACCAATTTCAACTCTTGGAACATCTCATATGCTCCGTGGTGTTTCAAAACATTTTTGAAGTCTCGATTCTAGCCGTAAAGCATGGTGCACTATCAAGTAGTCATCATACCGAGCTTGCAAAATGTTCATAACATCTGCATCTGCTCCCGCAACAGGTTCGTCGCCTAGTGGTGCATCAAGGACATAATTCTTCTGTGCAACAATGAGGATAATCCTGAGATCACGGACCCAGTCCGCATCATTGCTACTATCATCTTTCAACTTAGTTTACTCTAGGAACATATCAAAAATAAAATAGGAGAGCTATACACGAGCTATTGATCTACAACATAGATATGCAAATACTATCAGGACTAAGTTCATGAAAATTAAGTTCAATTAATCATATTACTTAAGAACTCCCACTTAGATAGACATCCCTCGAGTCATCTAAATGATCACGTGATCCATATCAACTAAACCATGTCCGATCATCACGTGAGATGGAGTAGTTTTCAATGGTGAACATCTCTATGTTGATCATATCTACTATATGATTCACGTTCGACCTTTCGGTCTCAGTGTTCCGAGGCCATGTCTGTACATGCTAGGCTCATCAAGTTTAACCCGAGTATTCCACATGTGCAAAACTGTCTTGCACCCGTTGTATGTGAACGTCAATCTTATCACACCCGATCATCACGTGGTGTCTCGGAACGACGAACTGTCGCAACGGTGCATACTCAGGGAGAACACTTATACCTTGAAATTTAGTGAGGGATCATCTTATAATGCTACCACTGTACTAAGCAAAATAAGATGCATAGAAGATAAACATCACATGCAATCAAAATATGTGACATGATATGGCCATCACCATCTTGTGCCTGTGATCTCCATCTACAAAGCACCGTCATGATCTCCATCATCACCGGCTTGACAACTTGATCTCCATCGTAGCGTCGTTGTCGTCTCGCCAACTATTGCTTCTACAACTATCGCTAACACATGGTGATAAAGTAAAGCAATTACATGGCGATTGCATTTCATACAATAAAGCGACAACCATAAGGCTCTTGCCAGTTGCCGATAACTTTTACAAAACATGATCATCTCATACAATAACATATATCACATCATGTCTTGACCATATCACATCACAACATGCCCTGCAAAAACAAGTTAGACGTCCTCTACTTTGTTGTTGCAAGTGTTACGTGGCGGCTACGGGCTTCTAGTAAGAACCGTTCTTACCTACGCATCAAAACCACAACGATTTTTTGTCAAGTGTGCTGTTTTAACCTTCAACAAGGACCGGCCGCAGTCAAATTCGATTCAACTAAAGTTGGCGAAACAGACACCCGCCAGCCACCTTTATGCAAAACAAGTTGCATGTCTGTCAGTGGAACCGGTCTCATGAACGTGGTCATGTAAGGTTGGTCCGGGCCGCTTCATCCAACAATACCGCCGAATCAAAATAAGACATTGGTGGTAAGCAGTATGACTATGATCACCCACAACTCTTTGTGTTCTACTCGTGCATATCATCTACGCATAGACCTGGCTCGGATGCCACTGTTGGGGAACGTAGCATGCAATTCCAAAAAAAATCCTACGATCACGCAAGATCTATCTAGGAGATGCATAGGAGCGAGAGGGGGAGAGTGTGTCCACGTACCCTCGTAGACCGAAAGCGGAAGCGTTAGTATAACGCGGTTGATGTAGTCGAACATCTTCGTGATCCAACCGATCTAGTACCGAACCTATGGCACCTCCGAGTTCAGCACACGTTCAGCTCGATGATGTCCCTCGAACTCTTGATCCAGCAGAGGGTCGAGGGAGAGTTTCATCAGCACGACGACGTGGTGATGGTGATGGTGATGTGATCCGCGCATGGCTTCGCCTAAGCACTACGACGCTATGACCGGAGGAGTAAACTGTGGAGGGGGGCACCACACATGGCTAAGAGAATAATTGTTGTGCTTTGGGGTGCTCCCCTGCCCCTGTATATAAAGGAGGGGAGGAGGAAGCCGGCCACCAAGGGGCGCGCCAAGGGGGGGAGTCCTACTAGGACTCCACTCCTAGTAGGATTCGCCCCCCCCCCTTTTTCCTTCTCATGGAGGGGGAAAGAGGGAAGGAGAGGGAGAGAAAGAGGGAAAGAGGAAAGGGGGCCGCGCCCCCTCCCCTTTGTCCAATCCGGACTCCCTTGGGGGGGAGGCCACCCTGCGGGCTACCCTCTCTTTCTCCCCTATGGCCCATGAAGGCCCATTACTTCTCGGGGGGTTTCCAGTAACCCCTCGGTACCCCGATAAATATCTGAAACATCCCGAAACCATTCCGGTGTCCGAATACCTTCGTCCAATATATCAATCTTTACCTCTCGACTATTTCGAGAGTCCTCGTCACGTCCGTGATCTCATCCGGGACTCCGAACAATCTTCGGTCACCAAAACACATAACTCATAATACAAATCATCATCGAACGTTAAGCGTGCGGACCCTATGGGTTCGAGAACTATGTAGACATGATCAAGACATATCTCCGATCAATAACCAACAGCGGAACCTGGATGCTCATATTGGTTCCTACATATTCTATGAAGATCTTTATCGGTCAAACCGCAATAACAACATACGTCATTCCCTTTGTCTCAGTATGTTAGTTTCCCGAGATTCGATCGTTGGTATCCTCATACCTAGTTCAATCTCGTTACCGGCAAGTCTCCTTACTCGTTCCGTAATGCATCATCCCATAACTAACTCATAGTCACATTGCTTGCAAGGCTTATAGTGATGTGCTTTACCGAGAGGGCCCAGAGATACCTCTCCGATACACGGAGTGACAAATCCTAATCTTGATCTATGCCAACCCAACAAACACCTTCGGAGACACCTGTAGAGCATCTTTATAATCACACAGTCACGTTGTGACGTTTGATAGCACACAAGGTGTTCCTCCAGTATTCGGGAGGTGCATAATCTCATAGTCAGAGGAATATGTATAAGTCATGAAGAAAGCAATAGCAATAAAATTTAATGATCATTATGCTAAGCTAACGGATAGGTCTTGTCCATCACATCATTCTCCTAATGTTGTGATACCGTTCATCAAATGACAACACATGTCTATGATTAAGAAACTTAACCATATTTAGTTAACGAGCTAGTCTAGTAGAGGCTTAGTAGGGACACTGTGTTTTGTCTATGTATCCACACATGTATCAAGTTTCCGGTTAATACAATTCTAGCATGAATAATAAACATTTATCATGATATAAGGAAATATAAAATAACAACTTTATTATTGCCTCTAGGGCATATTTCCTTCAGGGATGGCGCCGGCTCTCAATTCTACGGCGACCGAAGCGACAGCAACGACTGACCCTTAAGCATCCGGCTCAGCCAGGCCTCCGGCTCAAATTCTATCTGAGTTGATGACCACCCTAACGACCTTGCTGGCAACCAAGGTCACTGCGGAAAATCGGGGAGAGCGCAATGCGGAGATTGCAAAACTTCGGGAGCAGATGCCCAACGCCCAGGAGGACATCAATGCTGAAAACACCCGGACGGCCGAGTTGCAAGCTCAGATCAATATAGAGAAGGAGCTTCTGAGGACGGAGGCTTGGTGTCTAAACATTGAGCAGAACGCGTCCAACGCGGTTCATCAGCGGAGACACCGGAGCCGTTTACCTCCAAGTTATGAGCCCGCCTGTTTGTTCGACACGCCAGGGGAAGGTCCAAGTATTCCAGGAGCACCGGTTATACCCCAATTAACCTCTAATGCACCAGGGAGAAGAGTAGCGGCGCGGCCGCTCCAGCCAGAGCCGGCCCCCGACCCTCGCCTTGTTTGGACACCCCACCACATTTTTCCAACACCGTCGGGTCACTTCTCCAACCCGGTGGATAACATGGTAGCAGCGGCAACCCGGCTTGCTATGATTCCTATCACGGGTGAGTCACCGATCGCAGTTGAAACCCGGAACGCCATTGAACTGTTCCAGACGGCGATTGCTTAGCAGGCTAATTACTACTACAGTCGACATCTTGTACATTCGACGCTGCTGCCGAGTCGTAGCTACAGCCGACATGCTGAGTCGCCGGCGGTTTCAAGCAATGAACGACGCATAGGCACAAGCCATAGGCACAGCCGACATGCTGAGTCGCCGGACATCTGTCATGGCATATATTGTTTTTTCAACATGGCAAATTTGTTACTTTGTGTTGAACAAACTTTTGTTCCAATGCTTGTCATGTGTAAATTTCATTATAGGTAGCATGGCATTTTTACTTCTTTAGACCATGGCATTCTAACTTGTTAGACCTTGTCATTTTTATTGTTAAGATGATGGCAGTTTTCATTATTAATAATAGGATGACAATTGTATTAATAAGAGGAACGCAGTTTAATAATTAATAACATTATATTTTTATAATTAAGAACATAATATTTTAATAGTTAATAACATGACATTTTTATTAACAGCATAACATTTTTGTTAGTAACATGGCAGTTTTAATAAATAATATCATGACATTTCTTAAATATGAGGGTGGCATTTTTATAATTAACATGACATTCTATTAGCTAATAACATGATATTTTTATTAATAACATGGCATTTTTAAATAATAGGATGACATTTCTATAATTAACAACATGGCATTTTAATAGTTAATAACATGGCTTTTTTTGTTAGTAATAGGATGTTGTTTTATACCTGATAACATGGAATTTTAATAATTAACAACATGCCATTTTTTTTAATTAGAGGATGGTAGTTTTATTTACTAAGAGTATGGCATTTTAACAATTAATAACGTGGCATTTTTTTAATAATAGGATGGCAGGATTTTTCAATAACATGGCATTTTTAATATTAGGTTCAGACCCATAAATGGCATTTTTTTTTCCACAAGCATGATATTTTCATTTTTTTTTGTAAGAGCATGGCATTTTTATGTTAAAGAGCATGTCATTTTTACATAGATCATGGCTTTTCTTCTTTTTTTGCGCATGGCATTTTTTGTTAGAAAGAACATGGCATTTTTTTAGCATATAGCGGTATTTTTAATTTTGTATGGAATTTTTTAGGTACAAAAATCACAGCCGATTTTTGTGTGTATATAAGAGTTTTTTATTGAAAAAAATAGATATGGCAAATTTGTACAAATTGGGCATTTTTTAGGTACAAACTGGAATTTTTTCCGGCCCAACTAGAGCATAGTGCGAGATGGAAGCTTACTATTCGAGAGGACCGTAGCGACGAGACCTCCTCTTCAGCGCCCTAAGCGCCGGTTCCGGGCGCTCGCAGCAGCGTCGCGTGGGCCGGCCCAGCTAGCAGCCTCGCGTTCGCTCTATCCCATGGCAATGCTGTTGCGTTCGTTCGTTTTTTTTTGTTCGTCCCTTCATTCACAAACCTGAAAAGCACATGGATAAAAACAAATATGAATTCGAAAACAGTTCATGAATTTGAAAAGTTCGTCAATTCTAAAACAAAAAGTTCATCAATTTTGAAACACATTTCACAAGAATTTGGAAAAAATTATCGATTTTGAAAAAAGTTCATTGAATTCGAAAAAAATCATCAAATTTGGAAAAGGTACATCCAATTTTAAAAGGAAGTTCATCAAATTTGGAAAAGGTTCATCAAATTTGAAAAAAAAAATCATTGGATTTGAAAAAAAGTTCATCAAAATGATGAAAAGTTTATCAATTTTAAAAGTTCATTGAAATTTGAAAAAAGGTTCATCAAAATTTGGAAAAAGTTCACTGATTTAAAAAAAACAAATTTGAAAATCTCATCAATTTTCAGAAAAGAATCATGAAGAAAAAAGTTTCTCGAACTTGATAAAAGAAAGGAAAAAAAGCGAAAAAAAGGAAAAAGAAGAAGAAGAAGAAGAAGAGAGGCAACAAGTGGGAAAACACATGCATCTAATCACAACAAGTCAAGTAGTCTGTTGGTTGACGAGTCGTACCCTTAAACTGAACGTCGCGCGAACGAAACCCAGTACTGCTGCACTTTGTGCTGCTAGCCACTGTGTTAGGCTCGTGTTTGTTGATATATATGTGGGGTGACTGTTATTAACGTGAAACATGAAACAAGCCGCGCTTTCCTCACTGTTTATTCTTCGTTTTATTTTCAGTTTCTTTGTTTTTCTTCGTGTTTTCTCTCTTTTCATTGTTTTTTTTTCTTTTCTTTCCTTTTTGTTGTCTTTCTTTAGTTTTTTCCTTCTCCATTTTTTGTTTGGCTTTCTTTTTTCTTCTCCATTTTTGGTTTTTCTTTTTCTTATGTTTGTTTTTTGTTTTCACTACATTTTTGTATATGTCAAAAACATTTTTTTAATAAGTGATCACATTTTTTGTATACACGTTCAACCTTGTCCGAACGCTTATTCACTTCAATAACTTGCTTTACATATGGATCAACCATGACCCAACTCATGAACTCACATGAGCTTAACTTTTTTTTTGCGGGAACACCATGAGCTTAACTTCAAGTCATATCTAAATTTATTCTCTTTAACCATTCTCTCAAGACATCGACCCTTCATGGCATAACTCATAAGCCCAACCATGGTAACCTTTGAATGCTCATATCTCATTGTTCACATATATACCGGCAGCAATTGAGATTCCATCCCTCATGAAGGTGTTGCTATCGAAGACCCTCGTCCGCGTGGTGTCATGAAATGATTAGTGTGGATACAATCATTGTTGCAGTACGCCGATTGCGTATTTGATTTTTTTTTTGCTCTTTCTCTTTTTACTCGCCTACACATAACTTTGGTCTTATATGACTTTGCTATTTGTCGACGTGTTTTCTTATGTATGTGTGGTGTGTGCATCCTAACTATATGGAGACCAAATTTTTACCCATTTTTTTTTTGTTTGAAAGATCCAGCTTCACACTGGCTTTTCATTGATTTAGCATAGGGAGAGTACAAAAGCAAGCCTGATCAAGTGATCAGGATAGAGCTACGGATGCACCAACAAGCTGGTGATCCCGCGAAAAAATGAGGCTGCGTGACTAACTTCTCACGTTGGGTCCCCGAACGGGGTCGCTATGCATTTAGCACCAGCAAGGCGCCATTGCTCCATGTCGCTGCGGACTCGATCGATCACCCGCCGAGTGCATGGCGTGTGCCCACGGAAAGTGCACCCGTTTCTTTCTAGCCAAATGTGCCACGCCACCGCCATCAGAATGGAGCGCTGCCCCTTGAAAGTTCCCGACGCCGCCCCGTCCAGCTTTCCCTTGATGATCTGCGTGGTTGTGCGCCCTGACGTCCCGTCCTCGGGCCGCAAGGCAGAGCATCCCTCCCAAGTCGCCACCTGAGACCATACGTCCTTGGCAAATGGGCATTCCCAGAAGAGGTGAATGGAAGATTCTAGGCTTCGGTTGCAGAGCGCGCAGAAGTATCGGTTCTCCCATCCCCGTCGCTGCAGCCTGTCGAGGGTCTGGTGATCGGTGAGGGGGTGATCGGCGAATTGTATGTCATAAGCTGAGCTCGCCGAGTACTCCGGCCCGCCTCCTGCTTGTTTACCCATTGTGTTTGTGTATTCTTGATGCTCCGTTTTAAGCCAATAAAATTCACCTTTTGTCGAAAAAAGGTCGAGGCAATAGTACGACATCTATCTGCCACGAGCCCACAATCCAAGGCAAGCTATACATTTCTGAAGCCATTATAACTGCTGAGGAGCAAGTTATTATCATGCCAAGGGCCTCAAAACTCACACACAAAAAGGCAAAGCTCGTCACATGAACATAAAGCTCAAAGTGTCTAGCTTAGCCATATGAATTATGATAATGCACGTCATCATGTGTCCTTGTTGGTACCTCCAATGGTTGCCAGAGTGATGCCTCCGCTCCACTCTGCCGGTATACAACAACCAAACACCAGTATATCTCCTGTTAGCTCTACCCCGTCTATCGCTTCGCCGCCAAATGGAAGCGGCATCGTGAGCCGATTAGTCAGTGCCGAAGTAGCGATCGCCGTATTCACCCAGCCCTGGCACGACACGGTAATCCTGGTTCAATCCGGCGTCGATCTCCGATGTTACGATCTTCACATCAGGGAATCGCTTGCAGACACAATGGATTCCTTCAGGAGCCTGTTTGTGGAATGCCGTAAACAAGCTAACCGAAAATAAGGGAACAGGTACTGGGTGGTAACTAAGCTAGTAGATGGGCTAGACAACTTTACCGAGATAAGATTAAGAAACATGATGTGGTCCTCTGGAACTCCTGTACTTCTAAGAAGCTGTATAGCTTGATTTGCTGAGTTACCTGTCAGAAACAAAGTATACTAGAACTTTAGTCATGCGAGTAACCAACCTCTATTAGTTCTAAATTTGAAATGCAAACAGAACGATCAAGAAAAGATTAGAACGATATGTAACACTAACCAGTACCGAGCACAGGATCCATAAGTAGAACATGCCGTTCAGCAATATCACTGGGCAGCTTGTTGTATATGAGCTGGACACAGAAGTAAGGTTTATTCACAAAAACCGCAGTAGTGAACTATTTTCAAGAACATTTTCAATGGAAGTACATTTAAAGAACACTCAACTTGTTGTCCGTTGTCTCCAACACGATGTATTAGGATTTTACCTATTTTTATCCCCTTACAACAAGCACGCAAAGCATTCTCCATGCTTTCACCACTGCAGTGAAACATATATATCATTCTAACATGTGCAGGAAAATACTACCAAAGATGTATTGCATGAGTAATTTAACTGAAAATGAATAACTAGGGAAAAGGAAGAAGGCGGGGGCATTGCATGTAAGTTTAAATCAGCACTCGTTGTTCCTACTAGCTAGCAGTATAGCATCAGTTAATAGTGATTAACGTCTGTTACTGACTTATAGTACTGTAATTGATGGAATGGAACACAAGTAGGGAGATATGTACCGGGATTGAAAATTCAATTCTAAGGACATATAATACAGGATAACTGAACTACTGTGTAAAGAGAAATCGCAAACGAGTCAAAATTTGACACATTATTTGCATCACTGAACTATTGCGCATTTTTAACAACTGTCTATAGAGTGCAGAAAGATCCATATAATAGCTTACGTACACGTATAGCGAATTATTGAGGCTAGATGACAGTTTAAATCAAAAGGAGCTACATGGAAGCTGCATATGCTAGAATATGGTGGTACCTAAAATTCCAGCCTTTTTTTTGAAACGGACATAACCCCTTTCCATTAACCGAATAACGGAAATTAAAATTCCAGCCTTTTAAACTATAAGATTTTAAAAATGGGGCATACCTTCGAACAATCGACACTCCACAGAGCTTCTTGCAGAAATCAACTCCTGAATAAATAGATCCTGGACAAAAAGCATAAATAATCATGATGTTAGTGTACAGAAATTTCATTCTTTGTTCTATTACCGAATATGAATGAGTACACAGGGCCTTGCGTTAACAGAAATACACAGTTGACAGTTGTATGAAGTAAATAAGGCAAACAACCAACAATCTTTAGAAGTCCCAGGCTTCCAGAAAATTATTTCGTGAATACAAATTGGACAAGTACAAGTTTAATTTCATAAATTGAGGGGATAAGCTCTTATCTCCACGCAAGCTCTGTCAACCAATGACGACATGGATCGGTATTTTTGAAATTATAAAGGGGCTATTCTGTGTTTATTCACCTGGTTTCTGTATAACAAACCAGTCACCTTTTTCTAAATGGAAAGGCAGAGCACCTGCCATGTTCCTGAAAAAAGGGTGGCTATTCCAGCTCTCCAACCATAATTTAAACAGATATATGGAATTAAGTTATTTGACTGAAGCATGGCAACTAATTTCCTAGAAAACAGTTAACAAAAGGGGTGCATGAGACAACGGAACCAGTGATGTACCTGTAGGTGTAACGACCTGCTTCTCTGTAAATGGCAAATTCCCCAGACCATGCTCAACAACCTAGCAAGATATTTCCATACCAGTAACACTTAGTAAACAGTCGACTACATTTATGAACTATGCAGCTCAACTTTGCTACTGGACTGAAGGAATTTATCTAAGAAAGGACAAAGAGGCACGGGTTACGAGAAATAAGACCATTACCAAACGAATCAGCCGATCTGAATAGAAGACAAAATCAGGAGTCGTAATATCCCGGTCACGAATGAGGGTATGCATTCCCCGTATCTGTCCAGATAAATTTTTAATAGCTCAAGTTTGGAAATCTAAGTACCAGTATAAATCTGAAAGAGCAACAGTTACAATAAATATACCTGGAAAGTTGTCTGAACTACACAAACATTTGGATATAATTTGCATAAGTCGTGCTGTCCAAGTTTTGTACGAATATGTTGCGCAATTAAATCAATGGCAACATGGTTATCTCCTCCTCGTGGTATGATCACATCAGCATACTTCTTGGAAGGCAGGATAAAATCATCAAAGGCGGGCTTCACAAACCTCCCGTACTAATTATTTCATCAAAAATTGTGTTAAAATGGGTAATGACATGCCATGTGTATCTCAATGATGGCATGCATATATATACTTCATTTCTTTCATGCGGCATATTTGTACTAAGCACAGTGATTAAGGGGGGGAATGGTAGAATGATAGGTGAAGAGTTGGAGACGACAATGATATACCTGTGTAGTGTAATGGGTATAAGAAGATTATAGTCTGTTGAAAGGTTTACTCATAGATACTGAAGAGAGATGGCCGCATGATAGAGAAATGATAATTTAAATTGCATGCAGACCTTATAGTTTGAAACAGCAGGATACTGTATGCCTTATGCGTTGAAGCTTAGGGAGTTAATATACTTCGAATAGAACAAGGCTAAGAGATCCAAAAGTGAAGCAGACGAGACTGGTGGTAGAATTACCTGCTCAAGCACTGAGAGAACATCTCTACCTCTTTCAACTGTATCACGCCTTATTCTTCGAGCAAGCCTAATATCAGCATCTAAACCGATCCATAATGGTCAACAGAAGAAAGGGTGAGCGGTCAAATAATAGCTATAAACATGACTAACGAAACAAAACGACAAGACACTCAGAGCATGCAATGCCTCCAATATTGTAGCCATGATGTAATGAATCATATATGCAACCAAATACAACAGCAACAAACCTGTGTCAACGAAAATTTTCATGTCCATCAAGTCACGCACCCTTTGATCATGAAAAACCAAAATGCCCTCCAGAATGATGACATCTGATACATTGACCTAACAAAAAAGTCGATGATCTATTCATAAGAGGAATTATAGACCTACTTAACAATCACAACCATTTGATTTGGCATCAAACAGAGCACCAACAACACTAGACATCATTGTTCAACACAAGCTCTCGTGTTCTTCTACAGATTAACAATAAAAGAGCTGGGGCCATGGTGATACAGCAGATCATTAGCAACTTCGTAAATTGTAGCTTTTACTAAAATTGAGGTAGTAAAACAATAATGTCTTAGATATATGCCTTTCATGTCATCAATTTTCATCTCTTTTTTGCAGGTTATCAGTTTTCATCTCATCCAGATATTCTACAGAAAACATGTGTGCACAAATTTACTCACCAATGACTACATTCACAAAGGCATTATCACTTTCACATAAATGGTTGATTATGCAGTCGGTTATTACCTTTCTAAAGCTCTCAGAGCATCGTCGATGATTCTTGAAATCATATATCGGAATATTAACAGACTGTCCACTCTTTAGTTTTCCCATGCACTCCAGAAGTTGATCAGTATCAAATGCATCTGCAAGCAAGAAAATAAAATCTTATCCTTATGTAAAAAGTAAAGTGGATTCAAACCCCGCGGTAAAAAGAAGGCATAGATTTTCGTCACATCAAGTACCAGGGTGATCAAAGTTGTACTCTTCCACATGTTCAGATTCCTCCTCAGTTAAACCGCGGTAGAACGAATCCTGCAAAGTTGCAACCGAAGCTTAGTTATACCTGCTCCTGGGATGCTTGGAAATAGGTTTCTGCAATTGGTGGTGTACCATTATGTGTTTTAACAGTTGGATCAGATTTAACAGGAAAAAGGATGCGTTTCGGAAACGCTATACGGGGTATGACGACCAGTACACTGACAGCTAGGTAACGGAGGATCCAATTCCCCGAACAAAAGTACTAGTAGTAGTAAGAGTTGGAATCATTTACTAGTCATTAATGTGCGCCATCACGAGAGTACACGATTCCAACTCCACCCACTGATGCTCTAATAAAATTGAACAACGTCACAAGCTCTACACGAACATATGGGCATCGCAGAGCAGCACCACTAACGGAGAAAAAAAAAGACAGAGCACCACAATTTCGTTTCTGATATGAAATGGAACAGGGGCGCGGCCCTTTTGTTCTGAAAAAAAAGAAGCACAATTCGACGGGAACGAGCAGCAGCTGACCTGGTTGACGAGCACGACGCGGTGGTCGTGCAGCTGCTGGATGATCATGTCGCACACCGTCGTCTTCCCCGACGCCGTTCCGCCGCACACCCCTTTGAAAACGCACCAAAGAAAAAAAAACTAAGACAAAACCAAAACGGAGAAACTGCAGGAGAGAGCCGCGGAGGGGAACCGTACCGATCACGAACGGCTGCCTGGGCGCGGGGGATGCGAGCCCGCTGGGCGCGTCGGCCGCGCCGTTGCAGGTGGCGGAGGAGGGCGAGGAGGGGAGGGAGGAGGAGGAGGAGAGGCGGCGCAAGTCGCGGCGGAGGCCGCTGAAGTGGGCCCCCACCGCCGAGTCCAGTACGTCCTCCATCGGTCAGCTCCGCGGGCAGGGCGTGGTCGCCGGCGCGGGCGTGGGCGTGGCGAGCTGGCGATCGCTGTGGCGAGCTCGGAGGTTTTGACACGGGGATGGGGCGGGTTTTGGGTGGGGGAGGGAGGACGGGGACGTGGTGGTGGCCTGGTGGGGGGCGAAAGGACGCTGTGTGGAGCCGGCTTTGCGTGCACCCGCGAGGCGGCTGGACTCCGTGGACGCGGAGGCGGGCCGGGTCTCTGGACGGCGTACCAAGAAGCGGTGCACGGAGGGTCGGGCGGCGGGCGGAAGAGGAGGAGCATATTTCTCCGTGCGAAATTGCTGTGCATACGATGAACAGTGCGCGCCGGGGAATATGTGGGGTAGATTCTGTTTTTTCTGCGCCTCGCAGCTGCTGGTCCTCTCCTGTTGGTTCGCAGCAGGGGAAAATAAAGGGATTGCTGGTCCTGTTTGGTGTTCCGAATTTGCTCTCCTTTCATTTATTTCCCTGGTTTCCATTTCTACTCGTACCAAAGTTTGTGCGTGTGCTTTCAATGGAGGCTTGCAAGTTGCATTACTCGATGCATCCATGTTTGACCGACCTATACGCTCCTGCCTTGGTTTGATCGATGCGGTTGTCTGTAGCCATTGTTGCGTTGCAGGCTTGCAGCGGCATCGTGGTTCGTGGAGCAATGCTCTCCTGTTCCAGCCAGTAAACAACGACTTGCCCTTTTTATTGGGACTGCAGACGCTGTGGGGCATCGTGTTTTGACCCTTTTTCAAAGGATCTGACCCCGTTTAAAAATATTTCGAAATCTGACCCTTTTGCCTACCTGGCGATAGGATCATATAGCCTACCGCCGAGACCAGCAGCGGTAGCAAACTTGTCCACGTCAGCAACGATAACGGCCTCCGTGCCCCCTCCGTCACACCCTACCGCCGCTCCACCCGGCGGTAGGTTGTCTGAACCAACCGCCGGAGTCTTTGGCGGTAGGGTGTGGGCATATATAAACCGCGGGCCGGCCGCCCCCACCCCCTTCTCCCCCCACCCAGCCGCCCCCCACCACGAAGAACAGAGCAGTTGCTCCAACTCGCCCTCTCTCATCCCCTCCACTCCCCCTCCGATCTTCTTCGTTTCTTGACGGATTTTGCGGGTCGAGATGGCCCCGAAGAAAGAAAAGTAAGCTCTTTCTATCCCTCCAATAAGTTTTAATCAAACACCTTTCGATTCGTCGCATTATTCGATTCAAATCACTCCTATTTGGAAAAAAAATTAACCCTAGGATTGATTTAGGTTGATTCTAGATGTTATATTGTGTTAGATATGAACTATATTGAATAGTTGGTATGGTTGTGTTAAGATGAACCCTAGTTCATAATTGATTTGAATGGTTTTTTTATATGATGGATGATGCATGTTTCTATGCTATGATGCAAGTATTGGATGTAGTGTATGATGAATATTGAAGATGAATATTTGATATATTTGTTATATGTAGTGTATGAATCCTCAAGATGAACCCTAGTTCATTTTTTTTGTTTTTTAACAAAAAATGAGATTATGCATGTTGGATGTTGTTGGAGAAATATGTGTTATGATGCATTGAAACCATGGTGATTGCATCTTCATAAAAGTATTTTATTTAGTTGTTGATATATGTATTGTATTTAGTTCATGTTCATAATAATCTTGATATATGATTATTCAAAGATTGAACTCATAGGTTCTGTTGGATGTGATTAATTTTTGTTATGCATCGATATGTTTCGTAGTTAATGTTGAACCCTAATTCATGTTGAAAAATCTTTTGATATGCTTATGCAATTCTTTTAGGAGGCCACCTCTTGCGGACGACATCGGCACGAAGTACACAATGCTTGACCCTAGGTCCGACAAGCGTCACCGTGCCCGTTTCATTGAGAATGGAGTGGTAATTACCATTTTAAACCAAATCTTTCGAATTGATGAAAACAAGTTGCTAACTATTATGTCCATGCTAATTATGCTTTGGTTATTGATTTTCACAGATGTTGCCGCCACTGTGGATGAGGGCTCACAAGACGACGGTTAAGATGGAGTACGACGATCGGTACGCATCATTCTTCAGGAGAGCCCGACTATTGGGTTTTGTCCTGCAGTTCAAGCGTAAGCCGCCGACGCTCGTTCACTCAGCTCTCACGGCTTTGATCGACCGGTGGCGGCCAGAGATGCACAGCTTTCATCTTCCATGCGGGGAGATGACCGTGACCCTCGAGGATTGGGCGATGATTACGGCACTACCGCTCGAGGCTCGTCCTCTCACAGGAAGAGTGGAGAGGGCGAACTGGCACGAGAGGGTTGTCAGCCTCATCGGTGACTGCCCCCCCCCCGCTAAGAGCAACCGGACTTCCGGCATACCGCTGCCATGGCTCCTCGAGCACCGGAGCAAGTGCCCGGAAGATGCTGAGCCCCGGGTGGTGGAGCAGTACGCCAGGGCCTACCTGTGGTACATTCTCACGGAGGTAGTGTTTCCGGACTGCTCCGGGAACTCTGCCCTATGGATGTATCTCGACTTCCTAAAGGACTGGGATGCGGGCTACAGCTGGGGGGCCGCCGGACTCGCCTACCTATACCGTTCGGTAAGTGAATATCACTTTCTTTCAAATATCAGACGTGTGTTGCTTTACATTTTGACATCTTATCATTTATACTTGGTTTGTAGCTTGACGACGCGACCCAGAGAGCGGAAGTCACGTCCGGTATGTGTGGATGTGTATGGGGCCTCTCCATTTGGATGTGGGAGCGAATCCCGGTGGACCGTCCGGAGAAGATGCGCTCGCGTGCATGGACGGACTATGGCGGAGATGACGAAGATGATCGGTACCCGACCGTCGTATACGCTTGGGACGTGATGCGTGTCTACACGGGCGAATCGAAGGCCTTGTACAAGGTCTTCAGCAACGAGCTTGATGCTCTCACGCCTTTCCAGGTATAAGAACTACATTTTCACTTGAGCTTACCATTGTTTCGATAACACTTTCACTTGAGCTTACCATTGTTTGGTTATAGGTTACTTGGCGGCCGTATAGTGATGATCGAGAGTGGGGGTTCGAGCTGAACAACATGTGCAAGCAGGACCGGCTTCTCTTCCGGTGCATCGTGCCCATGATTTGTGTCTATGCCGTGGAGTACCACTTGCCACAGCGCGTTGCCGCACAATTTAGTAAGGCGCAACACACACCACCAGCCGGCCACGATACCGGTGGCTACGACCTACACCAGTGAGTACCACAAGCCGTCCTCATCGATTCTAAGTTCTTGTTTTGATGCTTTACATTCATAAAAGAAGGGTGTTTTACATTCTTTCTTATGCATTGCAGGATGAGCAGGCAGAAGAATCAATCAATCACGGATTGGGAAGCCGAACATGCGAAATACATGAAGGAATGGAACGAGTGGAAAGGACGCAAAGACACGGAGAGGAGAGTGATTGACTGGGACGAGTACGAGGATCACATGCTGTGGTACGATGATGGCATCAAGCATCGTCTGCGTCTGAGGCCCCAGTGGACGACAGCAGATGCCGAAGACCTGTTCGATGATGCCTCAGAGAATGAAGCCTACAACGAGAGCATCAGACAGCTTCAAGGCAGGTTTAGGGAGTATGGACCCCTCATGAACAGAGTGGTATGTTGTTTTTACCTCTTTTGAACCGACGGTTGGATGAAATCGGCTTTTCGTGCTATTGACTCATTTTATTACTTTGCAGTCTTCGAAGCTGAACAAAAGCATTTTTCATGCCTCTGATGCTTAGTGCCGTCCCTGGGACTCGAGCTAGTGAGAACAAGTTGAGGGAAACGGTGAAGGTAATACGGAGTTCATTTTCGTTATCACTGGACATTCGAGAAGTTAACATATTGTTTCGTTATCATTGCAGAAATACGTCAACAAAGCACGACGGCTTGTGGGCCTTCTTCGGTGCGCTACAAACACCGAGGATGTTTTTCCTCCTGCACCGATGCGTAGCCTCGCTTCATCGAGCCATGCAGCCTCTTCGTCTAGGGCGGTTCAAGATGACGAGGAGGAGAGCGACGATGATGATGATGCAGAGGAAGCGATTCAAGATGACGAAGAGGGCGCAGAAGAAGAACATGATGAGGAAGAGGAAGAGGACGATGAGGAGGAGGAGGAGTACGATGATGACGATGGACCTCCACCAGCTCAGCCAACCCAGCGTGAGAAGAGGAATGTGTCGAAGAAGGATTGGAAGAGTCCATCCCCGTTTCAGAAAGCACGTCCTGCGGCCCGCAAGAAGACGGCGGCCGAGAAGCGATCCAAGGATAACGAGGACCGAAAGTCAAAGAGGGGAAGGAAGGACTGAAGTTGCTGCTGTGTCGTTGAGCTAAAAACTTGCATATTTGCTTCGTGAACCATATGAATTTGCTCGTGAAACTGTTTCGTTAATTTGCTATGTATAACTTATTTGCTATGTATCGAACCTACCTTATTTATAGATTTACTATGTATCGAACCTATCTTATTTATAGATTTGTGGTGTGTGCATCATATATCATACATTGTGTGCTTCATATGTCATACATATGCTGTTTAAATGTTGTTTGCCAAAAATTGAAGACAAAAGAAGTTAGAAGGTGAAAAAAATGCACACTGGGCCACCCTACCACCACAAACAAAGGCGGTAGGTCTGTACATCCTACCGCCATCAGACCCGGCGGTAGGGTGCCTACCCCCCACGCCCCCTTCTGTGACCAAAAAATCGAGCAGTGCGGCGGTAGGGTTGCACACCCTACCACCAGGGCGCGTGGCGGTAGGAGCCTACCGCCCAGGGCCTCGGCGGTAGGGTGTGCAACCCTACCGCCGCACTGCTCGATTTTTTGGTCACAGAAGGGGGCGTGGGGGGAGGCATCCTACCGCCGGGCCAGACGGCGGTAGGGTGTGGTATCCTACCGCCGCGCCCTATGGCGGTAGGGTTTGGGCATTTATAAACCCAACCACC
>NC_057814.1:237945195-237972437 GCF_018294505.1 Triticum aestivum | reverse complement strand
TTCCTCTCGCCCATTTTCTCATCTCCTCCACTTCCCCACTCCGATCTTCTTCGTTGATTCACGGATTTTGCGGATCAAGATGGCTACGGAAAGAGGAAGGTAAGCTCCTCCAATCCCCCAATTAGTTTGAGTCAAATCAATCCGCTTTCTTATAGCCATATGAGGAACCCTCTCTAGTTGATATGATGAACCCAAGAACCTAGATGATTGCAATGTGATGAACCTAGTTGATGAACCCTAGGTTTAGTCTTTCTTATAGCCATACGAGGAACCCTCTCTAGTTGATATGATGAACCCTAGAACCTAGATGAACCCTAGGTTTAGTCTTTCTTATAGCCATATGCAGGAACCCTCTCTAGGTTATATGATAAACCCTAGAACCTAGATGAACCCTAGGTTTAGTCTTTCTTATAGCCATATGTGATGATTTATTGTGTGAATATTGTAGATATTTGTTTTGCTATATATCTCCATTGATTTAGGTGGAATCTACCTATGTCTGATGAATGCTTGCATTAGAACAAATATTGATGTTTAATTAACTTTATCCCATCAATGCTTATATAAGGAACATGGCGCCACCACCACCACTTGATGAGGATGATGACTATGAAGACCCACTTGAGGAAGCCATCTGTGCTCAAAGAGTGAGGCTGAGCGATCAGGAGGTGTGCAACCTATGGGACAACTTTCTGCCACGTGCTGACTTGGTCGGGGTGCCATTCATCACCCGTCTGACAAGTACCATGATCGATCGACATGTCATGGTATGTTATTAGTGTAGAATCCAAGGAACTGTTAATAGTAATCCATACTTATTAATTGATATATTTTTCTTATTCAGAAATTGCCAAAGAGCCTATCTGAGAGTTGTGGCATCGAGACTGATGAAGAAGGCTATGCTGGAATACGCCTTACTGCAAGGGGCCCCGTCACTACTTGTGCGTACGGCGTGGACACGGACGGTCGCACACATTTAAGCTCGGTTGGGTGGAAGAGCTTCCTCGTTGACAAGAATCTTCATGTTGGACAGGCCATCCTAATTACTATTAGGAACACCAACCGTCAAGGCTTGAAGATGATGATCGTCATCGATATCATCTAAACTATATATGCGTGTGGCTGCTGATGATCGTCATGTTTGATTGCTACCTATGGATGAAACCTTTTATGTGGTCGATGACCGTTGAACTTGTTAAACTTCTTATGTTGGCTTCGTGAAACTATTTGGATGTGATCAAACTATGTTATTTGGTATTTGTTTCTTAGTCCGTAATGGCAAAACTAATTGGATGTGATCAAACTACGTTATGTGGTCAAACTATTTGGATGTGATCAAACTTCTTATGTCTATGAAATTGTGCTTATTGTTTCTTATGTCTATGGAAAAAAATTGAAGACAAAATCAAAGCAGTTAACTTCATGCCACTATGATAACCTACCGCCAGGTCTCTCGACGGTAGGTTTGTGCTGACTACCGCCGTGGACTATGGCGGTAGGTCCGTAAGCAGCCGTTAACGGCTTAACGGTCGTCAGCCACACCTACCACCAGAACCTGCGGCGGTAGACTGTGCAACCCTACCGCCTGAAGGTCTGGCGGTAGACTGTGCAACCCTACCGCCTGAAGGTCTGGCGGTAGCAAAAGGGTCAGATCTCAAAAAACTTACAAACTAAGGTCAGATCTTGATTTTGTTTGAAAAAGGGTCAAAACACAAAATTTTGCCACGCTGTGGATAGGACCATGGCAAAAAAAGAAACGAAAAGAGGAGTATGATGTGAAGGTGCGGCGTCACGAGGTGCCCAGTTGGGCGCGAATCTGACCGACCCCGTTAAAAACCATACTCTCTGTGAGAAAACGGAAAACTATAATATGGACGAGAGGAGTCGCTTTAACTTATCAAACCGGGAAAGTGCGTATACGCGTAACCAGCCGAATAAGTTTAGACTGCTGGCTCTGTCGTGCACGTCTGAGTCAATGCCAGAGTGATTAAAAATGTAGGATTACATGTCCTCTTTTTCAAGGGGCAGCACTGCAATTTTTTAGACAATCTTCTTTCAGAACATTTTTTATTGTCAGCTGTATATGTAACACATGGCGAATCCGATTCTGCAAAAAATAAAATCGAGGGGGATCTTTCTTTAGATAGGGGAATCATGTTCCGCAAGTTGGTCCCGGAATGGCGATGTTGCCCCGCTATTGGCCGGCCCAGCACCTTCCATAGAGAGTAGGCTAGACAAGCAGACGAGGTGGATGGCGGCGGCGGCTTACACAGGAAGAAATTACTAAGTTTTTTTCTTAAAAAGAGGAAAAAACAACGAGTCACACACTAAGCATAGCAATTATATTAAATGATTTATCAATTTTCAGAGGTAGAATTTTTTCTTTTGCAGCAAAAAAGGCAATCCAAAAGGAACTCGAGTTTTTGGCGCAATTGCTGAGGAATTGAATTTTACCAAAAATTCAAATAAGGTGTATCCTGTTCAAGCCAATAAATAGAGCTGGGGTTATAGTTAAAGCAGCCAGTAGAAAATCGAAATAACTAGTTAAAGTAAGTATGAAAGAGTTCCCATTTACTTTTTTTACTTTCATTTTCTTAGTGTTTTGCTCATTTCTTCTTTTTTTTTGTTTTCCATACATCTTTTCCTACCCCTGCTTTTTTTCCTTTTTATGTGTTTTATATTTGTTTTCTATTATATTTTTAAAATACATAAACATTTTATAAAAAATCTTGGATTTTTAAATTATGGAAACATTTCTGTAATTCAATAATACATTATTAAATTTTAGTGAAAACTTGGAAAATGCGGAATATCTTTTTAATTCACGAGATCTTTTTATATAAATTCATTGATATTTTTAATAAAATCATTAACTTCCCTTGACTATGTGAAATAAAATATCAGAAAATAATGTAAAGCCTGCTCAAAATGGGGCATGGATCCGACCAAGGCACATCCCGCGCGTACAGTCGGGCAATAATAAACCAGTTGATATGAGGCAATGGGCCATCCCACAGTCTCCTAGAGTCCCAGCCCATGGGGAGGGGAGAAGCTTGCACCCTCTAGGCCTGTAGGAAAATTAAGTTGACCACATCTCCCACAATTGAATGACGAAGGAAGCTATTTGCCTAATCTGCCAGGCTGCGATCGACACTTGGAGACACGCACTTCTTGTCTGTAACATGTCTAAGAGTGTGTGGTCACTCCGAGATGGTGACGATGATGACTCGCTGCTCCCGGTATACAGTGACGAGACACCATACCTGGACCTTTGGTTGCATGGCCTATCCAACACACTAAGCAAAGACAAGTTCATCTCTGTCCTTGCAACTCTTTACGCGATCTGGTCGGGGCAACGAAAAGTCATTCATGAGCACGGAGTTCAAAGCTGCCTGACAATGCTCTTGTTCATTGAGCATTATTTACAAGAGCTATATCAGCTCCCAGGGAAGCACCACATGACCAGAACGCCAAGTGCAAATGCAGACAGGACGAGCCGGTATAGATACCGCATGCAGCGGGGGAGACTAAAGTGAACAAGGTTGATGACCTTTGAACATGGACTTGGTCATAAACAGAGTGAGGATAGCATCTCACTGTGTGAGAGTCATCAACAACCTAAAGGACAAAGTGCACTGAGGGGCAGGGGGGTAATGCATGATCTTTTAAGAGTTTCATACCTGTGAGTTTGTTCACGAGCAACACACAAGCAATGGTGAGGCACACATTTTAGCTAGGATGACCACTACCTTAGATATCGGTCGTCATGTGTTGCTTAATAATCCTGCGGATCACATTATCCCATAAATCTTATGACATGAAATAAAATGCATTATTCTTCTAAAAAACCTTGAATTGCGGGGACACTATTCCCCGCGTAGGTTGGGGGATAGCGACCAAACCCGGCCGCTGTAATGGACTTGCTCGTTAGTCTGGTTCTTATTTTTTCTACTCATTTTTCTCTCTTTTTTTCCTTTTTAAATCTGTGAACTTTAGAAAAGATCGTGAACATTTTTGAAAAACACGAGCAATTTTCAAATTCATGAGTTTTTTTAAATGACAACAATGTTTAAGTTTGTATTTAAAAAAAAAACTTTAGAACAATTTTCAAATTCATGATTTTTTAAAAAACCTAAATTCTTAAAACGCAACTACACTATTCCGTTGAAATGAGCGCACAACCTTGTCCCCCTCTCTCCCTTCCCCATGTGGTCCCTAATGCATAGTGAGATTCTTTTTCCTCGATGTGTTAGCCCGTGAATTCTTTTCAGACGTGTGTTGGCCAACGTAGCATGCAATTTCAAAAAATTCCTACGCTCACGCAAGATCTATCTAGGAGATGCATAGCAATGAGAGGGGAGAGTGTGTCCACGTACCCTCGTAGACCGAAAGCGGAAGCGTTAGGTTAACGCGGTTGATGTAGTCGAACGTCTTCACGATCCAACCGATCCAAGTACCGAACGTACGGCACCTCCGTGTTTAGCACACGTTCAGCTCGATGACGTCCCTCAAAATCTTGATCCAGTGGAGGGTCGAGGGAGAGTTCCGTCAGCACGACGGCATGGTGAAGGTGTTGGTGATGTGATCCGTGCAGGGCTTCGCCTAAGCACTACGACGCTATGACCGAAGGAGTAAACTGTGGAGGGGGGCACCGCACATGGCTAAGAGAACTATTGGTGTGCCTTTGGGGTGCCCCCGCCCCCGTATATAAAGGAGGGGAGGAGGAGGAGGCCAGCCAGGGGGCGCGCGCCATGGGGGGGGAGTCCTACTAGGAGTAGGATTCGGCCCCCCTTTTTCCTTTCTTCCATCGGAGGGAAAAGGAAGGAGAGGGAGAGGGAAAGGGAAAGGGAAAGGGGGCCGCGCCCCCTCCTCCTTGTCCTATACGGACTCCCTAGGAGGGGGCGCGCGCCGCCCCCCCCCCCCGCTGGCTTTCCTCTCTCTCCCTTAGGCCCATGCTGGCCCAACACTTCCCCCGGGGGGTTTCGGTAACCCCTCGGGACTCCGGTAAGATACCCGAATCACTCGGAACCATTCCGATATCCGAATACTACCTTCCAATATATGAATCTTCACCTCTCGACCACTTCGAGACTCCCCGTCATGTCGGTGATCTCATCCGGGATTTCGAACAAACTCCGATCACCAAAACACATAACTCATAATACAAATCGTCATCAAACGTTAAGCGTGCGGACCCTACGGGTTTGAGAACTATGTAGACATGACCGAGACACATCTCCGGTCAATAACCAATAGCGGAACCTGGATGCTCATATTGGTTCCTACATATTCTATGAAGATCTTTATCAGTCAAACCGCATAACAACATACGTCTTTTCCTTTGTCATCGGTATGTTACTTGCCCTTGATTCGATCGTCGGTATCATCATACCTAGTTCAATCTCGTTACCGGCAAGTCTCTTTACTCGTTCCGTAATGCATTATCCCACAACTAACTCATTAGTCACATTGCTTGCAAGGCTTATAGTGATGTGCATTACCGTGAGGGCCCAGAGATACCTCTCCGATACACGGAGTGACAAATCCTAATCTTGATCTATGCCAACCCAACAAACACCTTCGGAGACACCTGTAGAGCATCTTTATAATCACCCAGTTATGTTGTGACGTTTGATAGCTGATACGTCTCCAATGTATCTATATTTTTTGATTATTCCATGCTATTATATTATCTGTTTTGGATGTTTAATGGGCTTTATTATGAACTTTTATATTTTTTGGGACTAACCTACTAACCGGAGGCCCAGTGCAAATTGCTGTTTTTTTTGCCTATTTCACTGTTTCGCAGAAAAGGAATATCAAACGGAATGAAACCTTCGGGAGAGTTATTTTTGGAACAAACGCAAGCCAGGAGACTTGGAGTGGACGTCAAGCAAGCAACGAGGCGGCCACGAGGCAGGGAGGCACGCCCCCCACCCTCGTGGGCCCCTCGTGGCTCCCCTGACCGACTTCTTTCGCCTATATATACTCATATACCCCGAAAACATCCGAGAGCACCACGAAACCCTATTTCCACCGCCGCAACCTTCTGTACCTGTGAGATCCCATCTTGGGGCCTTTTCCGGCGCTTCGCCAGAGGAGGAATCGATCACGGAGGTCTTCTACATCAACACCATAGCCTCTCCGATGATGTGTGAGTAGTTTACCACAGACCTTCGGGTCCATAGTTATTAGCTAGATGACTTCTTCTCTCTCTTTGGATCTCAATACAAAGTTCTCCTCGATCTTCTTGGAGATCTATTCGATGTAATTCTTTTTGCGGTTGTTTGTCGAGATCCGATGAATTGTGGGTTTATGATCAAGATTATCTATGAACAATATTTGATTCTTCTCTGAATTCTTATATGTATGATTTGTTATCTTTGGAAGTCTCTTCGAATTATCAGTTTGGTTTGGCCTACTAGATTGATCTTTCTTGCAATGGGAGAAGTGCTTAGCTTTGGGTTCAATCTTGCGGTGTCCTTTCCTAGTGACAGCAGGGCCAGCAAGGCACGTATTGTATTGTTGCCATCGAGGATAAAAAGATGGGGTTTACATCATATTGCTTGAGTTTATCCCTCTACATCATGTCATCTTGCCTAATGCGTTACTCTGTTCTTATGAACTTAATACTCTAGATGCATGCTGGATAGCGGTCGATGTGTGGAGTAATAGTAGTAGATGCAGAATTGTTTCGGTCTACTTGTCGCGGACGTGATGCCTATATACATGATCATGCCTATATATTCTCATAACTATGCGCTTTTCTATCAATTGCTCGACATTAATTCGTTCACCCACCGTAAAATATGCTATCTTGAGAGAAGCCACTAGTGAAACCTATGGCCCCTGGGTCTATCTTCCATCATATTGCTTTATTATCAATTTACTATTTCCGCTATCTTTTATCTTGTAATCTTTACTTTCCAATCTATATCATCAAAATACCAAAAATATTTATCTTATCATCTCTATCAGATCTCACTTTTGCAAGTGGCCGTGAAGGGATTGACAACCCCTTTATCGCGTTGGTTGCAAGGTTCTTATTTGTTTGTGTAGATACAAGGCGATTTGCGTGTAACCTCCTACTGGATTGATACCTTGGTTCTCAAAAACTGAGGGAAATACTTACGCTACTTTGTTGCATCACCCTTTCCTCTTCAAGGGAAAAGCAACGCATGCTCAAGAGGTAGCAAGAAGGATTTCTGGCGCCGTTGCCGGGGAGGCTTACGCCAAGTCAAGACATACCAAGTACCCATCACAAACTCTTATCCCTCGCATTACATTATTTTCCATTTGCCTCTTGTTTTCCTCTCCCCCACTTCACCTTTGCCTTTTCTTCGCCCCTCTTCCGTTTGATCTTTTGTTTGCTTGTGTTACCATGTACCTTCTTTTTGCTTGCATCTTTGCTTGCTAAAAATCTATTGATATGGATCCACTTAAAGTGTTCTACTTGGAACATCTTCGATCCTTATGCGCTCATGCTGAAACCCAGCCTAGTTGATGGGAAATCTTTAGATGAGCATGCTCATTTTGTGCGTCATCATTTATCTGAAAAAGGGAAGCTCTTATGGTATCAAATAAATAGTTTGCTATGCTATGCTTGGAATCTTTGTGAAATTTATGACTTTACTTGTTGCTCTAAGAACCCTAAAAAATACCTTCCCTACCTATGTGAGTTTAATGATAATGAAATCTTATCTTCTTATGGAAAGGGTGTTTATAGTTACTATGATATCGAACAAATTGAAGAATTTGTCGTTTTTAAGGGTGCTTATGAAGTTGCTTATTTGATTGGAAAGTATGATATTACTCTCTACAAATCTGAAAATTTTGACATACTTAATTATTGCTATGAAAACTATGCCCATAATGTCTATGTCAAAGAACTTATGACAGTTGCTTTGGAAAAAAATAATGATATGCATGAATCTATAGATAATTATTATTCCGATGATTTGATTGAAATATCCCTTGATGAACATGATGCTTGCTATTCTTGTGGCCATGATGCCAATATTTATGAAGACGAATTTGCTATAGTTCCTTAATTATGTTAAACATGAGATTATTTCTATTGCACCCATACTTGATAGTTCCTTGAACCAAAAGCATGATTGCAATGAATTTACTATAAATTCTCTTGATGTCAATTGTGCTAATAATATGCAAAACCCTAAGCTTGGGGATGCTAGTTTTGCTATGTCTACTACTTGTTGCAATGATCATGATTGGGGTGATTCTTCTTATGATCTTGGAAATTTAGTTAAGCTCCATGATGAATATGAGATTGATAATAATGTTTGCAATAATATTGAAAGTGGGTTTGGAAGAGTGTCAACTTTAGATCCCACATATTTGGAAAATATTCAATCTTATGAAGTTTTTGATAAAAGCGGGTTTGGAGAGGTCATGACTTTAGTTAATGTTAATCCCACTATTTTGGAAGAGTGTCAACTTTGCATACATGTGGATCATGTTAAGAATATGTTTTGTGATAGCTATATTGTTGAATTTGAATATGATCCCACATGTAATTATTACGAGAGAGGAAAATATGGTTGTAGAAATTTTCATGTTACAAAATTACCTCTCGTTATGTTGAGATCGCTATCGTCTCTTTCTTCTTCCTTGCATATGCTAGTTTTTGCTTTCCTTGATAATTTGTTTGCTTATAAAATGCCTATGCATAGGAAGTATGTTAGACTTAGATGTGTTTGTCACATGTTTTATGATGCTCTCTGTGTGTTTCAATTATTATCATCCTTGTGAGCATCAATAAAAATTATGCCTAGCTAAGGGCGTTAAACGATAGCGCTTGTTGGGAGGCAACCCAATTTTTTTTGTTTCTTGCTTTTTTTATGTTTAGTAATAAATAATTCATCTAGCTTCTGCTTAGATGTGGTTTTATGTTTTAATTAGTGTTTGTGCCAAGTAGAACCTTTGGGAAGACTTGGGTGAAGTCTTTATGATCTTGCTGTAAAAAATAGAAACTTTAGCGCTCACGAGATTAGCTGCCATTTTTTACTGGAGAGTGCTTTTAGGTTGATTATTTTTGGAGATGATTAATAGATAAATTCCTCACGTCCACAAATTTATCTCATAATTTTTGGAGTTACATAAGTATATGTTTGATCCAGATTACTACAGACTGTTCTGTTTTTGACAGATTCTGTTTTTCGTGTGTTGTTTGCTTATTTTGATGAATCTATGGCTAGTATCGGGGGGTATGAACCATAGAGAAGTTGGAATAAAGTAGGTTTAACACCAATATAAATAAAGAATGAGTGCATTACAGTACCTTAAAATGGTGGTCTGTTTTATTTCGCTAACGGAGCTCGTGAGATTTTCTGTTAAATTTTGTGTTGTGAAGTTTTCAAGTTTTGGGTAAAGATTTGATGGATTATGGAATAAGGAGTGGCAAGAGCCTAAGCTTGGGGATTGCCAAGGCACCCCAAGGTAAAATTTAAGGACAACCAAAAGCCTAAGCTTGGGGATGCCCCGGAAGGCATCCCCTCTTTCTTCTTCGTCTATCGGTAACTTTACTTGAGGCTATATTTATTCACCACATGATATGTGTTTTGCTTGGAGCGTCTTGTATGATTTGAGTCTTTGCTTTTTAGTTTACCACAATCATCCTTTATGTACACACCTTTTGGAGAGACACACATGAATCGGAATTTATTAGAATACTCTATGTGCTTCACTTATATCTTTTGAGCTATATAGTTTTTGCTCTAGTGCTTCACTTATATCTTTTAGAGCACGGTGGTGGTTTTATTTTATGGAAATTATTGATCTCTCATGCTTCACTTATATTATTTTGAGAGTCCTATAAAACAACATGGTAATTTGCTTTGGTTAAAATTTTAGTCCTGAAGTGATGAGCATCCAAGATAGGTATAATAAAAACTATCATATAAAGTGCATTGAATACTATGAGAGGTTTGCTACTTGATAATTGTTTTGAGATATGAAGGTGGTGATATTAGAGTCATGCTAGTTGATTAGTTGTGAATTTGAGAAATAATTGTTCTAAAGTTTGTGATTCCTGTAGCATGCACGTATGGTGAACCGTTATGTGATGAAGTCGGAGCATGATTTATTTATTGATTGTCTTCCTTATGAGTGGCAGTCGGGGACGAGCGATGGTCTTTTCCTACCAATCTATCCTCCTAGGAGCATGCCGTAGTACTTTGTTTCGATAACTAACAGATTTTTGCAATAAGTATGTGAGTTCTTTATGACTAATGTTGAGTCCATGGACTACACGCACTCTCACCCTTCCACCATTGCTAGCCTCTCTAATACCGCGCACCTTTCGCCGGTATCATACACCCACCTTATACCTTCCTCAAAACAGCCACCATACCTACCTATTATGGCATTTCCATAGCCATTCGGAGATATATTGCCATGCAACTTACCACCGTTCCATTTATTATGACACGCTCCATCATTGTCATATTGCTTTGCATGATCATGTAGTTGACATCGTATTTGTGGCAAAGCCACCTTTATAATTCTTTCATACATGTCACTCTTGATTCATTGCATATCCCGGTACACCGCCGGAGGCATTCACATAGAGTCATATTTTGTTCTAGTATTGAGTTGTAATTTTTGAGTTGTAAGTAAATAAAAGTGTGATGATCATCATTATTAGAGCATTGTCCCAAGTGAGGAAAGTATGATGGAGACTATGATTCCCCCACAAGTCGGGATGAGCCTCCGGACGAAAAATAAAAAAAGAAAAGAAAAAAGAGGCCATAAAAAGAAGAAGAAAAAAGGCCCAAATAAAAAAAGGGAAAAAGAGAGAAGGGACAATGTTACTATCCTTTTACCACACTTGTGCTTCAAAGTAGCACCATGATCTTCATGATAGAGAATCTCCTATGTTGTCACTTTCATATACTAGTGGGAATTTTACATTATAGAACTTGGCTTGTATATTCCAATGATGGGCTTCCTCAAAATGCCCCAGGTCTCCGTGAGCAAGCGAGTAGGATGCACGCCCACTTAGTTTCTTTTGAGCTTTCATACACTTATAACTCTAGTGCATCCGTTGCATGGCAATCCCTACTCACTCACATTGATATCTATTGATGGGCATCTCCATAGCCCGTTGATACGCCTAGTTGATCTGAGACCATCTTCTCCTTTTTGTCTTCTCCACAACCACCATTCTATTCCACATATAATGCTATGTCCATGGCTCACGCTCACATATTGCGTGAAGATTGAAAAAGTTTGAGAACATCAAAAGTATGAAACAATTGCTTGGCTTGTCATCAGGGTTGTGCATGATTAAATACTTTGTGTGATGAAGATAGAGCATAGCCAGACTATCTGATTTTGTGGGGATAACTTTCTTTGGCTATGTTATTTTGAGAAGACATGATTGCTTTGTTAGTATGCTTCAAGTATTATTATTTTTATGTCAATATTAAACTCTTGTCTTGAATCTTTTGGATCTGAACATTCATGCCACAATAAAGAAAATTAGATTGAGAATTATGCTAGGTAGCATTCCACATCAAAAATTATGTTTTTATCATTTACCTACTCGAGGATGAGCAGGAATTAAGCTTGGGGATGCTTGATACATCTGCAACGTATCTATAATTTTTGATTGTTCCATGCTATTATATTATCTGCTTTGGATGTTTAATGGGCTTTATTATGCACTTTTATATTATTTTTGGGACTAACCTACTAACCAGAGGCCCAATGCAAATTGCTGTTTTTTTGCCTATTTTAGTGTTTCGTAGAAAAGGAATATCAAACGGAATGAAACCTTCGGGAGAGTTATTTTTTGGAACAAACACAATCCAGGAGACTTTTTGTGGACATCAAGCAAGCAACGAGGCGGCCACGAGGCAGGGAGGCGCGCCCCCCCCCCTCATGGGCCCCTCGTGGCTCCCCTGACCGACTTCTTTTGCCTATATATACTCATATACCCCGAAAACATCCGAGAGCACCACGAAACCCTATTTCCACCGCCGCAACCTTCTGTACCTATGAGATCCCATCTTGGGGCCTTTTCCGGTGCTTCGCCGGAGGGGGAATTGATCATGGAGGGCTTCTACATCAACACCATAGCCTCTTCGATGATGTGTGAGTAGTTTACCACAGACCTTCAGGTCCATAGTTATTAGCTAGATGGCTTCTTCTCTCTCTTTGGATCTCAATACAAAGTTCTCCTCGATCTTCTTGGAGATCTATTCGATGTAATTCTTTTTGCGGTGTGTTTGTCGAGATCCATTGAATTGTGGGTTTATGATCAATATTATCTATGAACAATATTTGATTCTTCTCTGAATTCTTATATGTATGATTTGTTATCTTTGCAAGTCTCTTCGAATTATCAGTTTGGTTTGGCCTACTAGATTGATCTTTCTTGCAATGGGAGAAGTGCTTAGCTTTGGGTTCAATCTTGCGGTGTCCTTTCCCAGTGACAGCAGGGGCAGCAAGGCACGTATTGTATTGTTGCCATCGAGGATAAAAAGATGGGGTTTATATCATATTGCTTGAGTTTATCCCTCTACATCATGTCATCTTGCCTAATGCGTTACTCTATTCTTATGAACTCAATACTCTAGATGCATGCTGGATAGCGGTCGATGTGTGGAGTAATAGTAGTAGATGCAGAATCGTTTCGGTCTACTTGTCGCGAACGTGATGCCTATATACACGATCATGCCTAGATATTCTCATAACTATGCGCTTTTCTATCAATTGCTCGACAGTAATTTGTTCACCCACCGTAAAATATGCTATCTTGAGAGAAGCCACTAGTGAAACCTATGGCCCCCGGGTCTATCTTCCATCATATTGCTTTATTATCAATTTATTATTTCCGCTATCTTTTATTTTGTAATCTTTACTTTCCAATCTATATCATAAAAATACCAAAAAAAAATTATCTTATCATCTCTATCAGATCTCACTTTTGCAAGTGGCCGTGAAGGGATTGGCAACCCCTTTATCGCGTTGGTTGCAAGGTTCTTATTTGTTTGTGTAGGTACGAGGCGATTTGCGTGTAACCTCCTACTGGATTGATACCTTGGTTCTCAAAAACTGAGGGAAATACTTACGCTACTTTGCTGCATCACCCTTTCCTCTTCAAGGGAAAACCAACGCATGCTCAAGAGGTAGCAATAGCACACAAGGTGTTCCTCCGGTATTCGGGAGGTGCATAATCTCATAGTCAGAGGAATATGTATAAGTCATGAAAAAAGCAACAGCAATAAAACTAAACAATCATAATGCTAAGCTAACGGATGGGTCTTGTCCATCACATCATTCTCTAATGATGTGATCCCGTTCATCAAATGACAACACATGTCTATGGTCAGGAAACTTAACCATCTTTTATTAACGAGCTAGTCTAGTAGAGGCTTACTAGGGACATGATGTTTTGTCTACGTATCACACATGTATCAAGTTTCCGATTAATACAATTCTATCATGAATAATAAATATTTATCATGATATAAGGAAATATAAAATAACAACTTTATTATTGCCTCTAGGGCATATTTCCTTCAGTCTCCCACTTGCACTAGAGTCAATAATCTAGATTACATAGTAATGATTCTAACACTCATGGAGTCTTGGTGCTGATCGTGTTTTGCTCGTGGAAGAGGCTTAGTCAACGGGTCTGCAACATTCAGATCCGTATGTATTTTGCAAATCTTTATGTCACCCTCCTTGACTTGATCACGGATGGAATTGAAGCATCTCTTGATGTGTTTGGTTCTCTTGTGAAATCTGGATTCCTTCGGCAAGGCTGTTGCTCCAGTATTGTCACAAAAGATTTTCATTGGACCCGATGCACTAGGTATTACACCTAGATCGGATATGAACTCCTTCATCCAGACTCCTTCATTTGCTGCTTCCGAAGCAGCTATGTACTCCGCTTCACACGTAGATCCCGCCACGACGCTCTACTTGGACTTGCACCAACTGACAGCTCCACCTTTCAATATAAATACATATCCGGTTTGTGACTTAGATTCATCCGGATCAGTGTCAAAGCTTGCATCGATGTAACCATTTACGACAAGCTCTTTGTCACCTCCATAAACGAGAAACACATCCTTAGTCCTTTTCAGGTATTTCAGGATGTTCTTGACCGCTGTCCAGTTATCCACTCCTGGATTACTTTGGTACCTACCTGCTAAACTTATAGCAAGGCACACATCCAGTCTGGTACACAACATTGCATACATGATAGAACCTATGGCTGAGGCATAGGGAATGACTGTCATTTTCTCTCTATCTTCTGCAGTGGTCGGGCATTGAGTCTGACTCAACTTCACACCTTGTAACATAGGCAAGAACCCTTTCTTTGACTGATCCATTTTGAACTTCTTCAAAACTTTATCAAGGTATGTGCTTTGTGAAAGTCCAATTAAGAGTCTTGATCTATCTCTATAGATCTTGATGCCCAATATATAAGCAGCTTCACCGAGGTCTTTCATTGAAAAATTCTTATTCAAGTATCCTTTTATGCTATCCAAAAATTCTGTATCATTTCCAATCAACAATATGTCATCCACATATAATATTAGAAATGCTACAGATCTCCCACCCACTTTCTTGTAAATACAGGCTTCTCCAAAAGTCTGTATAAAACCATATGCTTTGATCACACTATCAAAGCGTATATTCCAACTCCAAGATGCTTGCACCAGTCCATAAATGGATCGTTGGAGCTTGCACACTTTGTTAGCACCTTTAGGATCGACAAAACCTTCTGGTTGCATCATATACAACTCTTCTTTAAGAAATCCATTAAGGAATGCAGTTTTGACATCCATTTGCCAAATTTCATAATCATAAAATGCGACAATTGCTAACATGATTCGAACAGACTTAAGCATCGCTACGGGTGAGAAGGTCTCATCGTAGTCAACTCCTTGAACTTGTTGAAAACCTTTCGCAACAAGTCGAGCTTTGTAGACAGTAACATTACCGTCAGCGTCAGTCTTCTTCTTGAAGATCCATTTATTCTCTATGGCTTGCCGATCATTGGGCAAGTCAACCAAAGTCCACACTTTGTTCTCATACATGGATCCCATCTCAGATTTCATGGCCTCAAGCCATTTTGCGGAATCTATGCTCATCATCGCTTCCTCATAGTTCATAGGTTCGTCATGGTCTAGTAACATGACTTCCAAAACAGGATTACCGTACCACTCTGGTGCGGAACGTACTCTGGTTGACCTACGAGGTTCGGTAGTAACTTGATTTGAAGTTTCATGATCATCATCATTAACTTCCTCACTAATTGGTGTAGGCATCACTGGAACTGATTTCTGTGATGAACTACTTTCCAATTCGGGAGAATGTACAATTACCTCATCAAGTTATACTTTCCGCCCACTCACTTCTTTCGAGAGAAACTCCTTCTCTAGAAAGGATCTATTCTTAGCAACGAATATCTTGCCTTCGAATCTGTGATAAGGTGTACCCAATAGTCTCCTTTGGGTATCCTATGAAGACGCATTTCTCCGATTTGGGTTCGAGCTTATCAGGTTAAAGCTTTTTCACATAAGCATCGCAGCCCCAAACTTTAAGAAACGACAGCTTAGGTTTCTTGCTAAACCACAGCTCATATGGTGTCGTCTCAACGGATTTAGATGGTGCCCTATTTAACTTGAATGCAGCCGTCTCTAAAGCATAACCCCAAAACGATAGTGGTAAATCGGTAAGAGACATCATAGATCGCACCATATCCAACAAAGTATGGTTACGATGTTCGGACACACCATTACGCTGTGGTGTTCCAGGTGGCGTGAGTTGCGAAACTATTCAACATTGTTTCAAATGAAGACCGAACTCATAACTCAAATATTCACCTCCACGATTAGATCGTAGAAACTTTATTTTCTTGTTACGATGATTTTCCACTTCATTCTGAAATTATTTGAACTTTTCAAATGTTTCAGACTTATGTTTCATCAAGTAGATATACCCATATCTTATCAAATCACCTGTGAAGGTCAGAAAATAACGATACCCGCCACGAGCATCAACACTCATTGGACCGCATACATCAGTATGTATTATTTCCAATAAATCAGTTGCTCGCTCCATTGTTCCAGAGAACGGAGTCTTAGTCATCTTGCCCATGAGGCATGGTTCGCAAGCATCAAGTGATTCATAATCAAGTGATTCCAAAAGCCCATCAGCATGGAGTTTCTTCATGCGCTTTACACCAATATGACCTAAACGACAGTGCCACAGATAAGTTGCACTATCATTATTAACTTTGCATCTTTTGGCTTCAATATTATGAATATGTGTATCACTACAATTGAGATTCAACAAAAATAGACCACTCATCAAGGGTGCATGACCATAAAAGATATTACTCATATAAATAGAATAACCATTATTCTCTGATTTAAATGAATAACCGTCTCGCATCAAACAAGATCCAGATATAATGTTCATGCTGAACGCTGGCACCAAATAACAATTATTTAGGTCTAAAACTAATCCCGAAGGTAGATGTAGAGGTAGCGTGCCGACGGCGATCACATCGACTTTGGAACCATTTCGCATGCGCATCGTCACCTCGTCCTTAGCCAATCTTCGTTTAATCCGTAGCCCCTATTTCGAGTTGCAAATATGAGCAACAGAACCAGCATCAAATACCCAGGCGCTACTACGAGCATTAGTAAGGTACACATCAATAACATGTATATCAAATATACCTTTCACTTTGCCATCCTTCTTATCCGCCAAATACTTGGGGCAGTTCAGCTTCCAGTGACTAGTCCCTTTGCAGTAGAAGAACTCAGTTTCAGGCTTAGGTCCAGACTTGGGCTTCTTCCCTTTAGTAGCAACTTGCTTGCTGTTCTTCTTGAAGTTCCCCTTCTTCCCTTTGCCCTTTTTTCTTAAAACTAGTGGTCTTGTTAACCATCAACACTTGATGCTCCTTCTTGATTTCTACCTCCGCAACCTTTAGCATCGCGAAGAGCTCGGGAATTGTCTTTTCCATCCCTTGCATATTATAGTTCATCACGAAGCCTTTATAGCTTGGTGGCAGTGATTGAAGAACTCTGTCAATGACACTATCATCAGGAAGATTAACTCCCAGCCGAGTCAAGTGGTTATGATAGCCAGACATTTTGAGTATATGTTCACTGACAGAACTATTCTCCTCCATCTTGCAGCTATAGAACTTGTTGGAGACTTCATATCTCTCAACCCGGGCATTTGCTTGAAATATTAACTTCAACTCCTGGAACATCTCATATGCTCCATGACGTTCAAAACGTCTTTCAAGTCCCGATTCTAAGCCGTAAAGCATGGCACCCTAAACTATCGAGTAGTCATCAGCTTTGCTCTGCCAAACATTCATAACGTCCGAAGTTGCTCCTGCAGCGGGCCTTGCACCTAGCGGTGCTTCCAGGACGTAATTCTTCTGTGCAGCAATGAGGATAATCCTCAAGTTACGGACCCAGTCCGTGTAGTTGCTACCATCATCTTTCAACTTAGCTTTCTCTAGGAATGCATCACTACTACAGGATGCTGCTAACGCGACACTATGATCAGAGACCCTTCGACAAAACTGTGTGCGATGCCATAATCGCAAACGGTGGTGTAAAAAACCGTCAAAAAAGGTGCAAAACATTTGCGATGGAGGATGCATCAAACACGTTTCAGATTTTAGTTGCGTGTGCGATGCAGGGCATACGGTTCAGCTCAATTAACTGTTTGCGATGAGGAGGAACAAAAGAAACGGGCAGCCAGATGAAGGTGTGTGCGATGTACAGCATACGGTTCACTCGAATGAACTGTTTGTGATTAGGCAACACAAAAGAAATGGTCAGCCAGATCAAAGGTGTGTGCGATATACGACATGCGGTTCACTCGGATGAACTGTTTGCGTCGAGACATGAGAACAGAAACGGTTCAAATGAATAAGATGTGTGTGATACGAGGCAAACAGGTCTGTAATCGAAAACGTGTGCGAAGACCGATAACAACACAGACGATTACTGCTAACAAGCCGTGTGTGTTGTGAGCAAACAATTGCTGGTATACAATTGTGAGTGAATGATGAAAACATCACCGACGGGTTCCATTGTTTAGTCTGTGTGCGATGTGTTTTTCTTTGTCCGCACACCATCTACGCTCTGTCTACAGAGCATCAACATATATACTTAAAAAGACAACATTGCATAACCAAATTAAGCATACAATTACACAAGTGACTACACACATAATATTTGCACACACCAAAGTAAGCAATCACATGCATACTAAAGTAGGAGAAACGAGGGTCTAATCATCTACTTATTGTTGTGACGACGCTTGCCATTGCTCTGCTTCCGGTTGGATCCCTGACCGTTTTGGGGAAGGAGGCACTTCCTCATGTCAAAGATCCGCATGTACATGTCGTAGCTCGTGTACGCCTCCTTGGCCGCACACACGACGTGAGCTTTGTCGAGTTTCTCCATTCAGGCCGAGTGCCAGGCACACTTGTCCTTGTTGCACGAATCCTTCATGTCTCTGTAGTAGGGGTCGATGATGGCCTCGGCGAGGTGAACCAGTGAGTCCTTCTCATGCTCCTTGCTGCCCCAGATCTTGTATTGGCCCTGGATGTCGACAAGATTCTGGCAGGCGATGCCCGAACTCTCGAGCGCCTTTACATCATTGGTGATGTCCACCGTAGCGAACATGTAGTCGGGGCTGTTGACAAACCTGGGAAACGCTCGCAAGGCCTTGTGGCCAGGCAGTAGTGGTAGACGAGGACGTGGTGGCACATGCACATCTGGGCGACGACGGCCTTGGGACGAGACCCAGCACGAGCGCGGGTGTACTTGAGGTCGAACCCGACCACCTTGTACTTCTCCTCGGCAAGCAACAGCTCCATGATGTGGATGGAGTGCTCCACCTAGACCGGATCGTTGGTGTACACCACTGATAGGTCCATGAACCTTCTGTGGGTGTCCACCACGGCACGCATGGTGAACTGCTGCTCGTCGTCGGCAGCCGCTCGGAGCGCCATTGGAGCCGCGCAGGATACCCTCTAAGAATTTCTCGTGGTGGGTGTGCTTCTTGCAATGGTGGGGCGCGATCGAAAGGTTGAACAGACACAAGGGTAGGTTAAATGGCTGCTGTAATAAATGGGGGACGGCCGGCCTGTAATCGCCACGTCTTGTCACGACGTTCATAGCGGAGGATTCCAGAATCCAGTGCACGCTTGACAACACCGCACCGCACGCGTGGGCTCAAAGAGGCGCCAAATGTATCATCGGTGAGCCTGTTCCCACGCTACCGCGCTGTTTACCGTGCAAGATTCCCGCCCGGCTAGTTTGGCCACGCGTCGGCTAGAAGAGGGACAAATCGTAGGCGTTTATTGGCAAAAAGCTTTTGTAAAAATGAAGTGTGCGGAATGACTTCGGTCATAAGTTTACCCTTGGGTGATGAGGTCAAAGTTACATAGAAGGGTGATGATGGACACTCGAGTGCGATAATTAATTCTGCGCTCTACAGTGCACACGGTGGAAGAAACCAACCGTGTGCAATAATGTCGAAGATTGCAGTCGAGTTAGCTATACAGATCGTGTGTTGTGAGATCGACAAGGTAAACTGATTCGAGAATGGTTAATAAAATCTAAGACCATTGCATATTAAGGTCAAAATAGCGCTAGCAATATACGAGTCTCATACGATGCCATTTCAACAATTGTACCACAAAAACTCGAAATGTTACAAGGTTCAAATTCCAGAGTTATATGGCTCAAATTCGAAGATTACAAGGTTCAAACAGATATTAGAAATGAAATTCAGCTCATCAGCTGCAGATGCTCACGCTAATCCGCTGAACATGGATATCAGAGAGGTTCAAACTAATATCACCGCTTCTAAGTCTGGTTTCGAAACCTGACAATTTCTGCAAACAGGTCAGCCACTGAGAAGTCATGTATGGGGTTGACACAATGACTTCCGATTACTTTGTCATATGAAGTTCCAAAATGAAATTCAGCATTTTTGGAGCTTACTCCATTCTGCCGCAGGCGCCGGCACTGATCAACAAACCATTCATTTTTGCGAAATAAATGTAGGGCAAACCTCATTTCCTTCAGCACCCTTGCTCTGAGAACAAAGAACCTGGCGAATATAATCTCCGGTAAGGTCCCTCGATAGTTCTTCAAAGTAATTTATGAGAGATGCAGATCTAGGCATTCGACGTGATTGTTATACTGTATCACATTATCCACCACTGGGCCTAATCTTATCTGCAAAAGAAGAGAACGTGTTAGTGCGTGCATGCAGTTTTGAACATTACGACATGCCTATTTGGTTTGCAGGATTTGTAAAATGCACTAACATGCCATCTTCGATCTGACATGATTAACATGCGCATTTGATTACATTCTAGAAAAATGTAGCCTTCTTCACAAGAGGTTGGAGTGGATGAAAAGTTCCCTAAGAAAACTAGTACAGATGAATCCAAAGGAGAAATGCTTATTGATTGTAACCATATGGATCAAGCAACCAATATGGGGGGGACATGTATGTACTGAAATCCTCCAAAAGAACCTTCAGAAATTGTAGTACATTGTCATTGTAAACTTGGAAAAAGGTGTCACAAATTGAACTCCTTTATGGTTAACATTTAACAGGAAAGGAACATCACCTCGATATATAGCTTCTCCATGCACGGAAAGCATCTCAGGAAACTAACAACTTGCTCAAGGTCGGGGCTGATAGATTCTAGTGCCAAGACCTTCACTGTGCGCAGTTTCGGGGTCAACCTTGTCAGAATCATTTTCTAAATGACAGACGAACAAACATCTTCAAAATTAGAAATAATGTTAATTTGTAGAAGGAGAGGTAGAAGGCGACTGTTGTACCTAAACGAGTGTGGATCCAATAACAAGTTCGGAGTATTTGTCAGACGAGTAGCCCACCATTGTCAATTTCGGCGCAGAAATGACATTGATTCTTGTTGGACATTCTTGATCAACTACAAGTAATCTCTCAAGTGCAGGTGTGTCCTGGATGACCAAACTGTGGTCCACCTTTTGTGATGTTTTCCTGCCGCACCAGCAACACACATAAATAGACCGGAGAGTCGAGGTGATGTGGAAGGTACTCAACTCATTGATCGCCTGAAGACGAAGGTACTCGAGTGCAGTACAGCCACGGAGTAGGCGCTCCATGTCACCCTTTGAGAGGCAGACGACGACGAGCTCGAGGTGCTTCAGTCGTGGTAGAATAAGAGCGGGCGCGTCATTAAGGGGCGGGAAATGGCAGTTCTTGAACTTGGGGACGCGTAGCATGGGCGCGAGGCAGAGTGCGGACGTTGGCAGCGATCGCATATGCCCATCATCAAAAGTGAGCTCCTCGAGCTGACCTAGGGCGGGAGATCGGAACCAGTCGTCAAGCTTGGCTCGGTCCTTGCCATTGGAATGGAACTTGCCCATTCTAAGGCCTTTGGTTGGGCCAAGGTGACTGTCGAAGATCTTGGAGAACGCATCCAAGCTTTTGCGTTAGCCATTGCAGAGCTCGTGGGTGTCAATGAGGTCGAGAGGGCTGGAGTTCCATAGGGGGCGCCACCGCCGGGAAAAGAGGGTTGTCCGTGCCCCATATTTGATTGGGAGGAGGGAGATGATGAGCTCAACATATCATCGGGGAGGCTGCTGATTAAGTCTAGGCCTGCTGGAGTCGCTTGCGGTTCTAGCTCGCCCCGCCTCCGCTTGTTGGCAGCCCCGTTCTCCACCTCTGGAGTCTCCTTGTCAGCGGCGCTTTCTGATAGAAATGGGAGTATAGGGAATATTTAGTTAAAATAGGGCAATAGAAAAGTGTATTGGTAACTAGAAGATATTAGGTAGGAATATAGTAAGAAAAGGGAATAACAATTGGTTGCTTAAATACTACACAATTCATTTGACATTGCTGGGTAAGTCAACATATGCAGATAGTTGAAAAGAAAACTTACTTCGAACAAAGTCTGGACGGATGATTTTGTTGGGGAAGTTAGCATATATCTCATGACCAGGCCCTTTTATGTGCAGTGCAATTTTAGTGCCAGCTTTCAGTACATAAAACTTTGCGATTTCATTCCAAAAGCCAGTGCCAAAATAAGAGTCACCAAGTTCATCAAGTCTTACAGTAGCAACGATTGTAAATCCATGGTTTGTGTGCAGTATGACATTCGTGGAGCCTTGATCTATGTAAAGGGAAAAATTGTGCACTACATAATCTGTTGCATAGCGAGGGATGTTCTGCAGAAAATGGTAGGATTGTTAAAGAAAATATGGTAACATGCAAATATGGGCCCAAATTGAAAGAACTGTACAACAGTTGAAATCGAAGGACAAAAATCTATAATTAAACAGATAGGGTAAACATGATGTCATGGAAAAATGAGAGTAATCGAAAGAACAATACATCATTAATTTGCCTAATATAGAAAGAAGAGGGGAAAAATCCCCTTTGACGTATATGGTGCATGTGGCACCTTTTATCCAAATGTAGCAATATTTAGAATATGTTCAGGAAAGTAGGCCATGCCAACCGATTTAGGGTGAGATTGAACATACCGCGCGTGTCCTCAAGTTATCTAGTACGATGAGATGGAATCTCTGGCGGCGGTCACAAAGTCCTGAAGTGTCGGCGCACTGTACATTCTATGAATGAAAGAAAACCCTCAAATCAGCTCGAGTAAAAATGAATTCATGGCGATTTCCGCCGGGTGATTAAAGGAGGCAGATGAACTAGGATAAGAGATGAGATAATATCTCGTTAAATTAGTTACCTTGTCGTCCATGAGAAAGAACCCTCAGTACGGCAGGTTCCCCAACCGAGCGGAGCTGGGTCGACTGCGAGCAGCGTCGAGAAAGTCGATGGCTTTAGGCGGCGGCAAGCGGAAGTGGCGAAATGCGGTGGGCTTTGCCAGCAGCCTGGCGGCGGTGGCAGGCGTCGAGATAAGTGTTTACTGCCGCGATAGGCGGTGCCATGGCATAGACGCGGAGGAGCTTGTGCAGGTGTGAATGGGGAACGTACCGGAGGGGCCGAGGGGGTGGCGGGCGGGGTGAGGGTTTTTGTGACGTGGGGATGGTGAGGGTTTTCTTTTTTGAATTGGGTGGTGAGGGTTTTCTGTCCCACAAAGAATTTTGGGGGCGACAGTTTGCTAGAGCGAACCGTGTGTGATTGATGCAACAGGCAAAATGAAAGTCATTGCACACGTTCCAATTTTGGGAACCGTGTGTGATTGACGTACTACCTCCGTCCTGGTTTATTGGTCCCCCATTGTAATTTTCACCAAAATTTGGCGAAATATTTAACATACTCAGACATAGATAATAAGCGTACACGTACATAAGCATAGTTCGACCATAAGTACATAGTTCAACCGTTATTAAGCATACTCAAGCGTACTTAGTTCGATCCATCCCATATCTCATCTCACATGCGACCGGCACGATCCTGAAGCGTCTCCAGGTACTCGGCGTACGTGCCGTGCGCCACCCTGCGAGAATACTTCTGCTTGAAGGAGCCAACGGCCCGTCCTCTTGCATGCGCCAATACACTTAGATGCGCGTCATGAAGCTTGTGGTTGAAAAATGGGCATCCATAGCCGTCGTTCCAGATCCTAATACGCATGTTGTGCATTCCCGCATAAAGCTCCCTCAGGATTTGCCTCTTGTACCTCCTCTGGCCATCTTCATCCTCGCTGTCCACATCGTCAGACAGCACCTATACAAATAGTAAAACAAATTTGGCATCAAATCACTGATTACATGTCGTGAAGTAGGATTAGTAATTTATGGCTATTTATTTATCATATCCAGAGATTATGGTTTGATTTTTAAGCACAGTCGTCTATGTACAGACCAATCTTAAAGAAAATAATGGCACAAACAAATGTAGGTCATTCAAAATCAATTGTCAAGTCCTCGCTAGGAATTATTAGCACGAACACTAACCCTAGTCGGATTACTAGCAAAAATCATTTGCATAGATGAAACAACTAATCACTTATCACCTGTACCATTCAAACAATCAATACACTACACGGATCTAACGAAACTTACTTAGATTTCATGGATTGGGAGAACATAACCACAAGATTTCTATTCCAAAAAGGGGGAGGCAGGAGTAACCAGAGAAACCCTATGATCTATTTGACACATAAATGGGTATAGATGACTAACCAGCCGTTCGTCGTCGTCGGAGTCGTCGCCGGAGTGGTCGTTGGAGTCGTCGCCGGAGTGGCCGTCAGAGTCGGTGTGGAACTCCGCCTCCGGCTGTGGAAGCTCGACGCCGTCGACGACGTCGGGGTGCAGCGATAACTCGACGGCGGTGACGGCAACCTCTGTCTCCATCTCCATGTCGTGCTCCGGTGCTTTAGCAGCCCCGGCGTCACCACTCCCTCTGATGGGGCGCTTTGGCTGCATCCTCATACACTGATAGCTTTGAGGACTGAGAGCGGCGTCGAGGATGCAAGCGGAGAGAGAGGATTGTGTGTGTGTGGCGAGGATGGGGGGTGCGGCCGCTCGGGCGCACCATTAATATGGAGTAGTGGGAGTTGTGGGAGAGAGGCGGGCGGCGGTCAAAACAATGGCTCGCCTCCCAGTGAGCCTGCGCACCGGACTGCTGGCATGCCTACCAAAGTTTCACACAGCTACCCGCACGCCTCCCGATAACACTGCACAGCGAGCACGCCTCCGTCAATTCACACACCTGCACGCACGCCTCCCCGTCTGCCTGCACGACGGACTGCTCGCATGCGTCCCGTAACTCACGCCTGCTTGCACGGCACACGGGTCGCGCGGCGGCACATATATTGTTTTTCTATTTGGATGATTAATGCTGCCACTTTATTGCTTAACCGAAGCATGGCACGTATCCATTGTTGGTCTAATGCTCATGGTTCGAATAAATAATCCATTTGGGATATTGGTTCCCAATTATTAATAATCTCCCGTCTGTAATTAGATAAAGATTACATCAAAACTGGTCTCAAATTTGACAAAAAAGTACAATGCCACTTTGTATTGGTGTCCATATGACAACACGATAAGTTTCATGAACTTCAAATAAGTTTTGGATGTACTAGAATTTAAAAATCAAGATTCTCAATGTTTGAAATTTGTTGCACAGGGAGTAAACATGCATCCAGTGAGACACATGTGTTTTTGCAATCCATTTAGGTGCACTATCACGTGTGCATGTAGCTCAAATTTGATTTTTGCACATTATACCCGTAGAAAATCAATCAATCAATGTACTAAAACGTCTTAATGACCCCTGTGATTTTTTTGAAATTAAAACGTCCCTCCTTTGGTAACATGTATGTTCATCACGGGATAATTAATTTAACATGCATCGTAGTTGCGGTGGATTCGCGGTGTGTGTGTGGGTGTGTGCGTTTGGGGGTGGCGGGTGGCTAGCAGTACACTACGAGCTGTGAGCCACCGTGTGGGTTGGCCGTTTTGTTAGGCAGGCCGGTGCCACATCAGAGTCGTGAAATCGTTATTTAAAACATTACACAACCCTTTCATACATAAATGTTTTGGCCACATGCAGTCGATGGTTGTCCTACATGACACTCGATACTCGCGTGTGACACTTTCTGTGGGCCTGCGAGGTCATTGTCCATCACTTTGACGAACAGCCGGCAGTGAGGTTAATTTGACCAACAAGGTAGAATCTTTTTTGTTTGTGTTATGGTGGTATATAGTACGCGTCGAAGAGGTGGGAGGGGACTAGCATATATACTATATGTACGCGTCCGTGAACAAGTACACCTCACTCAGTGTCGGGACTTTTTGGTTACCGAGGCATGTGCCACATCAAAATTGTGAAATTGGTTATTCAAACATCACACAACACCTTTTTGGGCCACATGCATATCCTAGCTAGGACACTCACGTGTGACGCTTCCATCTGTGGGCCCATGAGGCCATCATCGATGCATGCATGCATCACTTTGACGTACATCAGGAGAGGTTAATTAATTTCACCATCGATGAGGATTCTTTTGGGTTGTACATATATTACGGCAGGAGCATATAGTATGCGGTGAAGAGGGGGGAAGGGGACCATCATATGTAGTACGCTTGATATGAACCTCACTCTGTGTGGGTGCATGGTTTACGGTTTTTGAGGCATGTGGCACATCAAAGTTGTGCATTTTGGGTATTCAACATATATATGTTTGGACCACATGCAAAGCGGTGGTGGTTGTCCTCTCGCACCCACTTAAGCGGTTATCAGCGATATCGATGCTTTCCATCTGTGGGCCCGCTTGGTCCATCACTACTTTTTGCCTAACAACAAGAGAGGTTAATTTGACTTAGGAGGGGATTATTATTTTTGCTCTGGGATGACATGCATGATACAATTTGAGCACACACACATGCATGTGTACGCATGAATCCCTCCCATCGAGTCGAAGTGGCTAGTACAACGACACATCATGAACCGATCTCGCTCTGTGTGGGGAGCTGGTGTACGATTTTTGACACACGCGCCACATCAATGTTGTGTATTCAAACATGCATGCACGCATCACCTCCATACATATGCATGTAGTGGTTGCCTTCGAACGATACACTCCCTCGCGTGGTTATCGGCGACAAGCCTATATATTCATGGGCCCGCGTGGACATCCATGATCACCTTGACCAACAACAAGATAGGTTACCATGGCAGATTCTTCATTTGGTTCGTGTTATCGTAGTATAGGTCATGGTGAGATTCAGACCTAATTAAGTTTGAGCGCATATACTATGCACACGTGCATGCATGAATCCCCATCGTTGGCTTGAAGTGTGGTGTAACATACATATGCATCGTCAACCTAACCCTCACTCGGTGTGGGGATTTCTATTTCGAAATCACGGTGCCACATCAAAGTTGTTCCATTGTTACTCAAAAACACACCTCTCCATACATATGTTTGGGCCACACACATGCAATGGTTGTCTTCAGGGACTAGCTACTTGCGTGATTATTGGCGAGCTAGCCCATCTCTGGGGTCGCATGGACGGCCATCACTTTGACCAACAACAAGAGAGAGGTTGTACGACCAAGGTGGATTATTCTTGGTCCATTTTACGATCCATCTTGGTGAGATATATGCCTCTCTGGCCCGCCGACTGAAAGTGTGTGTGTGTGGGGGGGGAGTTACTACTTCGCACTTTGCTAGGTGAACCTCGGTTGGGGGGGCATGCATTCATAGCTTAGGATTCCCTTTGTGGCGA